>NW_011889317.1:253426-257483 GCF_000151845.1 Pteropus vampyrus
TTTCTCTGAGCTTGTTAAAGGCAAGAAGTGAATAGATAGGAAGCTGTCACACCCTTTGGATACTGCATTTCTTCCTGAAGATTGAGGACTCATTGACACACAGATTGGTACTTCTGCCTACTTTGCATCTGTTTATCTGTCTGTTTGACTTTTGTGTGGTAGTTGTTTTATTTTAGCTGAGCCAGCTCTGAAGGTGTGAACAAGATGAAATCGTAAAAGAATGAGTTTCCTAAGCTGGCAAGATGAAGCCCCAACAAAAGGCCATTGGTCAGCTGAATTCACTGGGAAATGCCTGGAGCCATCCCGTGTCTTTATTTCAATCTTCATGATTTCACTGGAAAAGCATAACTTTGAGAGAATTTCTAAATCACATCCTATAAGTAAGAAAGTACAATGTAAAAAAGAAAATTTACATATGGAGAGTGTTGCGGAGCTTGTGACCTCAGATACCATCCTGCAGATGCCTAGGGCCTGCTCTGGCCCCCTGCAAAGGCACTCTTAAAAGACTTTTTTATTTTGTTACACCCTGGAGGTCAGGGAAAGGAGTGGTGCTGACTTTCCTGGATACGCTAACCACCGACCTCCCGCCCAATGCAAAGGGTAGGAGGCGAGCGGGAAGTAGGAAGGACCATGGGCCAAACAGCACTGGGAGATAGCTGGAGAGGCCTGAGTGCTGAGTGCCCTGTGCTGGGCAGTTACAGGAAATTCCAGGCTGGCCAACCTAACTGGCCTCTCAAAGCAGTTAGGCTGCTATTTTAAGGGCTGAGTTGAGGGGAAACAGCTCAACAAAAGCAAGACAATTGTTTCAAAGAAGGAAGGTCAGGGTAGGCTCAAGCAGAACCTTTGCTCTTTCTGGGATGCAGCCAGGAGTGCAGGGCTGGGCTGTGACTAGGACACCCTTTTAATGACTGTCCAAAAGCTTACAGTCCCCCAGAGCCTGGGCTGAGCCTTCATCTCCCTGAAATAACAACTTAACAGAGAGAGGAGCCTCTGTGCTCCTCAGGGTTGCTGGTCTCACCTTTAGCTGGTTGGTCGTGGTCTGCTACCCCATCATGTTGAAGTTCCCAAATGAGGCAGCCCCACAGGGACTCACTTTTCTGCCAGGTCCAAGAGCATTGCTCTGATCTCAGGGTCATGGTTACCCCACCCTGTTCCCAGACCTGAATGGTATGAAGCCTGTTTCCTCCTCTGGTGTCACTCGTATCTCTCATCCTTTCTGGTTGCTCTTTCCTCAGCTGTAAAATGAGGTCATTGGTGAATAATGTCCTGTCACACTCCAGTGTCATGATTGGGCTCCAGTGCAATGCTCCCAGTTCCCTCCCCAGCCCCATGTCACCAGCATGCAGGCTGCAGGCAGGAGGAGCATGGGGCCCAAGAGTTCACTTCCCCGTTGATCTTTGCAGAGGTTCCATACTTCCCCTTTGATCTTTGCAGAGGCTCCATACTTCCCACAGGACCAGAGGGACCTAGGCTACTTTAAGACATTAAAGCCCCGAGTATGTTAGGCTGCAGGGAGCTGCTCAGGGCTTTGCTTAGAGGCTGCATAAGGCACCTTGTAAAATTTAGACTCAGAGGGTCTAATCACTATGTTGCCCACCTGAAGCTAATAAAATATTGTATGTCAACTGTAATTGAAAAACAAAAAAAAACCTAAAAGAAAAAAGAAAGTTAGACCCAGAGGAAAACCTGGTATGCAACTCTAGGAAGTTGTAATTGCTCCTTGCCCTTCTCCTACCATGGGGATGGTTAGGAAGAGATGCCAAGACCATCTTGTGGAAATTCTGGGGATTCCCTGAGCCAGGGCTGGTACCACACAATTTCTTCAAGTATTCTCCGGCATTGAGACAGTGAGATGTAAACACAGGTACAGATCTGCCTGCGGCCACTTGCAGTCATATGTACTTGGAGAAGCCACTTAAGCCTCCCTAAGCTTTGGTGTCCTCATCTTTGAAATTAACATAATTATTTATACCTCTGGATGTTGCCGAAAGCAGTTGGGTCATGGGTGGGCTTCCTTCTTCTTTGATGGTGCTCTGTTCATAACCAGAAGAGAGACTCTGATGGGGTTGCCCTTTAGAGTTCTGTTGGCTTGGTGTTGGCCCAAGATGGAATAAGGCAAGGACCCTCTTTTTTAAGGCTGACTCCTGGTCCAGGCTCACACCATGTGGTCAGAAATGGGAAGAGTGCCAGCAAAGGGTTAGTGATTGTAAGGATCCAGGGAGGAGCATAGAGAAGCTCAGTTCATTGAGGAGGACAGTTATAAATTAAAAATAAAAAAAAGAAGGGTGGGGCAGGTTGGGATGGGGGAGAGGGGAGATCAATATCCTGAAAGGATTTGAAGTGATGAAGAAAAGGATTTAAGCTGTTGACAGATATTCTCCCCTCAGGGATATATGAAGAAAAAGGAACAAGTGAAACGAAAGAATGTGATCCCTTAATAATATTTTAAGTTGCAGTCATTTTTAAAGAGGAAAATGGATCTTGTGTGTGCCTAAGAGGTGAATACAAATACAAGCAGTTATCATGTTTTGGAAAAGTTGACAGAAAGGTCTCCTAGTTTCCTCCAACTCTCTTGGTGTCCTGGCTCTCCTAGGCCCTCAGTCCTGACCGAGTGTTTGCATACTATTTCAAAAAGGTGAAGTGACCCAGGCCACCTACACACAACATGTTTATTTTGGTCTTAGATGACCTGCTGTTCTTCAACAATGGTTGGACTGAGAACGAGACCCTTTTGGGGGACATGAATATGCCAAGGTATATAGGAACAGGCTAACTGGAACTTTGGGGTGAGCTTGTTCAAAGTTTGATGAAGTGGAATGATTATGTAGCCTTATGTCTTCAATCAGAAAGGCAAGCTGGGGATAAGAGAATAATAAGAGAATATTTAACTGGAACTGGGAGCACCCATGTTTGGCAATTCAGGAGTATGTCCAGGTAATCCTGAGACCTGAATCCTTAATGTAATGTCATGGTTACTCTTCAAAAGAAGATAGAGCTGCTGCAGTTAGGGCAAAAACCTTGTATTAGGTGCTTCTTCAGGGGTGGCTTTGGAAGCCACAAGAAAAGACTAAGGGAGGGATTACCTGGAGCTTCCCCAGGGAATCAGGTGGAATCCCAAATTAGACATCTCGAAATTGGTGGAGTGGGCACATTCAAGAGAATAAAAGAGTAAAAGAGAATGAGAATGAGAGTGAGGGTGAGAGCACTGTGAAGGGGAGATCAGAGAGCAGAAGAGCTTAAGAATGCTCTCCTTCTAACGCCTAAGTCATGATGCTGCCTGTTCCAGGGGGGCGTAAAAGGACAGTAGATTAGAAAAGGCAGAACTGTGGTCGTCCCTCATGGTTTTGAGCTCCCTAACTTGTCAGTGTGACATTTATGAACCTAAAACTATGTGCCAGGATCTGGTGTACAAGGAGTTTTAGTGCATACATTTCTGCATTTAATCCCAGTTAATCATCGCAACAGACTGAAAACATGGCATTACCCCCATGAATAAAGTGAAGGTCAGAGAAATTGAATAACTTGTTCTAAGCCACACAACTTGTTAGAGGAAATGAGGTCTTGAGCTTACATCTTTGTGAGGTCCAGACCTCCCCATTCCATTATGCCAAGCCATTTCCTCTCTGAGGACAGGGACCCTTCCTCCACACTCTCTGATTGCCTCCCCCAGTACCTCGAGTGCTCAGTTCAGATTGACTTCCACAATCCTAGCAGGTTGGAGTAAGGCCTCATGGTTTGAAGATGCTACAAATTCTTAGACATGCATCCTTTGAGAGGTGGGGTTCTTGTCCCCTCCCCTTGAATTTGGTGGTCCTTATTGAATCATTTATGGAGTAAGTGATGCTGTGTGGCCTCCAAGGCCAGGTAAAAGGAAAGTCCTAGCTTTGTCCTTGCTCTCATGGAACAATCACTTTCTGGAAATTCCTCTGGGGATGTTACAACATGGAGCCAGACCCACATATTGTGACATGATGGACCAGATGGAGAGACATGTGTGGGTGCTCTGGTCAGCAGCCACAACTGAGCTCCCAGTCAATAGTCAGCATCATCTGCTAAC
>NW_011889317.1:258688-268422 GCF_000151845.1 Pteropus vampyrus
AATCACTTTCTGGAAATTCCTCTGGGGATGTTGCAACATGGAGCCAGACCCACATACTGTGACATGATGGACCAGATGGAGAGACATGTGTGGGTGCTCTGGTCAGCAGCCACAACTGAGCTCCCAGTCAATAGTCAGCATCATCTGCTAACCAAGTGAATCACCTTGGAACATCCAGTCTGGATGGGGACAGAAGCCCAGCAGACAGCTGATAACAATCACTTGAGATATTCTAAGTAAAGACTTTTTGTTTGAATCCACCAAAAACCTCTGACTCCCAATTGTGAGCCAAATAAAATGGCTGTTCCAAGTTGTTAAGTTTGAGGGTGGTAATTACATAGCAATAGACAACCACAGGTGCTTGCATGAATATCTGGGTCCAGATAAGCTGCATGTAGGTCGTGGAAGTGTCATGTGATGAGAAGCATCATAGGGAGCCAGACTTGTCTGCTTTGTTCAGACAAACTAAGCGATTTCTTCTGACCATGTGACCCAGTGTGCAATCTAAACTCATAACCAGTAAACTTCCAAGGGGAGAGTCTGGGAGCAAACGTTTAATTGGTGAATGGCAAACTAAATCTCAGAGAGAAAAAAGAAAAGCAGAAGTATTTGGAAACAGAGAAGAGTTCAAAAGGTGTCCAGATGGTGTTCTAAAACATACAAAGACCCAGGGATGGCAGGAAGAGAAAATAGAGAGCAGAAAAGCAAATATTGTGTGTACCAGCATGAATGGCAAGGTGACATTTTGCTGTTATGTCAACTCTGCTTCTCATTTTGCCAGCCAACTAGTTTCAGAATTTGAACTTCCCTGAGACAAGGTTTGTGTTAGTCTTTGTCCCTGAGGTGAAGAAATGGGTGCCTCTTTTTAAAAAATAATCTCATAATTTACTGAGCTTCATGGAAGTTGGAGTTTCTGTACCCATTCACTACAAGTATCTATAGATTGGGATATGCACTTGAATATATCATGTCTTATCTTCAAACATGGTTTAACAAAAATATGATTTAAAACCCAGTACAAATTGTGTTTTGAATATCATACATGTGAATTACCCAAGACCTCGTAATTCCTCAAACTTTATCTTAATGTCTTGAAATACAACTTTCTTATCCTTCAGCAGCTGCAGACTGTCAGTAATGTCTTATCTGTGTAGGTGCAACCTGAGTAGAACTTTGTTCTTTGGTTCCGAGTTTCAAAACTTTGAAAATAAAGTCAGACCCCAGGCCTCAGCTAGAAGAGAGAGAAAATCAGGGCATGTACAAGGCTGCCTGGGAATGTGCCTCTGTTAGGCAGGCAGGGACACCTTTTCTTTTCCCATAAGAAGCAGGGCGATGGAAGAAAAGGGACAAAGAATTGCAGAGAGTGGCTTTTGCTTTTAGGTTCCTGGGTTCCATCAGGCCAGCCATCCCACCTGGCACTGACCTCAGTAACCCTGGGTAAACAGCCTGACTCTATTCCTACTTTTTAGCCAGTTGAATGGTTGGTTTGTCTGTTCAGAGAAGAAAAATGGCTTTACAAGATCAAAGATAAAGAGTTAAGACATTTGTAGATAAACAACCAAATAAAGGAAAGGAGAAAAATTATGATTTTGTGTGTTGAGAGAAAGCCAGAAATTGATTATATTTGAAATAATATTTTAAGATTATAAAATTCATTTGTATGTAAAGAAGCACAAAAAAAATAAGCATGAGTTTGCATTTGGCCAGCCCTCAGGCCATCTTAGGATGCTGGTGGTATCTGAATGGAGCTTTTTTTCAGAAACTGGAAGTTAAGTGTTCAGATCCAGAAAGACAGGGGCTATATTGGAAAGGGAATAATAACAAAGAGATATATAGCTCATGATCTAGATCACCAGCACAAATTTCATGGGCCAAATCAGGCCACTCCCATTGGCTTATACATTGTCTGTTACTGCTTTCTTGCTACAAAGGCAATGGTGAGAGGTCACAACAGGGACCCAGGGACCCGTGAAACCTAAAAATAGTTACTCTTTGGCTCTTTACAGAAATTGTTTGCAAACTCTTGTTGTAGATAGTCATAAACACACTCGCCTTTGCACCACTTATCATTGTCCAAAAATTTTGTTAGGTTGGGATCTGCATGATTGCTAGTATGGTGAAAATCTAAGTTCATACATACATACATACAGGCAGACAGACACACATAGGTATACATATAGACAGACACATGCATACATGCATTTATGCATACACACATACATGGACACAATGAACAAAAGAAAGAAAGAAAGAAAGAAGGAAGGAAGAAAAAAGACTGTGTCATGAAAATACAGAGAACAGGAGTGAATCAGGATTCCTAGAACCCATGCTGTTACCACCCTCCCATTTCCTTTCAGTGCTCACTGCTCTGTACACACTATAGGCATTTTTATTGCACATAAGTGAAATTCCAAGCTTGAAGTTTTCCTTTGGGCACAGGAGCATGGTTGGCTCTTGTGTAGAGGAGTGTCTTTAATTAAGGACAAATGGGAGCTAGTGGATACATAGCCCAGCTTCTTCACCCAATGGGTGAGCCAACTCTGAGGTATGTGTGTGCTGCCCTGTCACACAGACGTCCCCAGAGGTATGAGCCCCATTGCCCACAATGGTAACCTGTCCACTAATGCATTCTTTATTGCCTTCCCTCCCTTCCCTGTCTCACTTCAACCTCCCCAGCTGTGCTCCCTGGATTACTTCCAAATCAGCTGTCTGCACTCATTCACATCTTTGTCCCAGGGTGTGCTTCTGGGGGATCCAGCTCATATTTTGCTGTTGGCAGTAAGATACTTTATTCTGATCACTCTTTTCCTTTTCTTTATCTTGTGTTTTTGAATATAAGAATAATAATAGGATTAATTTAATGAAGAGTAGAGGATATCTTATATCTAAAGCCAAGGAATACACACACACACAGACACACACACACACACAATAACAAAAATCAAAACAGAGAATCAAGACTGAGGATAGAGGCTAACTTCCTTTGCTGTACAGAAAAGTTTTAAGTCCAATTAAGCTTTGTTAGGGCGCCAGAGGCTATATATGGCCATAAGTTTTTTATTCAGACATTTTTCAATTCCTCTTTGGGTACAGAATCCTAGCTTCAGTAGACTGGTTATCTGGCTTAACATGCCAATTTGCATATTTGTAATAAGGTTCGTTTTTACAGAAAATTGAGTCTATTTTGCAAAGCTGGTCAACTTCTCCTTATAGAATTTTAGAACTGCTGGTGGGCTCTGTGGTTACCTGTAAGTCTCACATTTCACTGAAGAGTAGTATGTTGTGTGCTGGGAATTCATAACAATGACTAGCATTTGTGGAATGAATAATACGTGCTAAGACCCTCTGCAAATGCCAAATACAAACTTTCAGAGTAGTTTATTGTCCTTATTTTACTGTGCCAAGACATTACGTTTTTGCGTCAGACCCAGATACTAGCGTATGTCACTGCTGAAATTTGAATGCTGATATGTCCAGATCCTGTGCCAGTCTGTGTGCAATCCCACATCCTACACCAGAGATTCTGTGTCAATGAGAGTCATTTAATTGGGATCCCTCAGAAGCAGATCCTGAGATGATAAGGATCTGAGTGCAGATGGTTTATTGAGAGGTGATCCCAGGAAGCACCGTAATAGGAGTGTTGAAATGGAACAGGAAAGGAAAAGAAATGGATAAAGGGTGCATTATTTTTCTCTTTTCCAAAACTGAGTGCTTTATATTTTCTGCAAGTATTCTTTCTTATTTTTTACTTTAAAATATATTTATTTCATCATTTTTAAATATTCACTTATTCCTAGGTCACACCTCTTTTGTGTTATTTTGCTTCTTTTTTTAAAATTGGTAGTAATATTTTTTTCAATTATAGTTGACATAAAATATTGTATTAGTTTCAGGTATACAGCATAGTGATTCAACATTTATATAACTTATGAAGGGATCCCCCTGGTAAGTCTAGTAACCATCTGACACCATACATAGTTACTACAATTATTATTGACTATATTCCCTATACTGTAATTTACATCCCTGTAATGATTTTATAACTGGCATTTTGTACATCTTAATCTTGTCCCCTTTTTCACCCAGCTCCCCAACCCTCTTCCCATCTGGAAATTATCAAAATGTTCTCTGTATCTATGAGTTTGTTTCTTGTTTTGTTTGTTCACTTTTTTCTGTATGTTTAGATGCCACATATAAGTAAAATCATATAATATTTTTTCCCTGTCTGATTTATTTCACTTAACATAATATCCTCTAGGTCCATCATGTTGTAGCAAGTGGCAAGATTTTATTCTTTTTTTTTTTAATGGCGAAATAATATTCCATTGTATATATGTATCATGTCTGTATTATCCAATTGTCTATTGATGGGCATTTAGGTTGTGTCCATGTCTTGGCTACTGTAAATAATGCTGCAATGAACATAGGGGTACATATGTCTTTTAGAATTAATGTTTTGGATTTCTTCAAGTTAATACCCAAAGTGGGATTGCTGGGTCACATGGTAGTTCTATTTTTAATTTTTTTTAGAAACCTCCATACTATTTTTCATAGTGGTTGCATCAATCTGCAATTCTACCAATAGTGCACGAAGGTTCCCTTTTCTCTATATCCTCATCAACACCTGTTGTTTGTTGATTTATTGATGATAGCTATTCTGAGAAGTGTGAGGTAATATCTCATTGTGGTTTTAATTCACGTTTACATGATGATTAGTGATGCTGAACATTAAAGGGAGCATTATTGAGGAAGTTACTGCTCTGGCAACTGAAGCTCAATCCTGCTGGGGAATTCTGGGAGATGGTAGAGAACATGCCTCAGAGTTGTCCCTTTCTGAGGAGTAGGAGGATTAGAAGTTTGCCATCAACTTCCAGTGATCAATCTGAGACATTAATTCCTAGGCACCTCTGGCTTCCTCTGAACATGAGCCAGGCATGCTTCTAAAGCAGAGAAGCCCTCAGACAGAGGGTTATAGGTTACAGAGGAGTAAGAGAACCCTTCTGTGGCACCAGGCACAGAGACAGGCAATATAGGCAAGATACCAAATATCAACCACAGGATTAAGATGAGGCTGAGATACTGTAACTTTTTAAAAAAAAACTCTCTACTTTTAACAAATAGTATTAGAAAAACGATATCCACATGCAAAAGAATGAAGTTGGATCCTTACCTTATATCATATACAAAAATTAACTCAAAATGTATCAAAGACCTAAACATGAAAGTTAAAACTATAAAACTCTTAGAAGAAAAACATAGCAGAAAATCTTCACGACATTGGATTTAGCAATGATTTCTTGGACATTACAGCAAAAGCACAGAAAACAAAAGAAAAAATAGATAAATTGGACATCGAAATTAATAACTTTTGTACATCAAAAGGCACAATTCAACAGAATGAAAGACAATCCACTGAATAGAAGAAAATATTTGCAACTCTATCCAGAATATATAAAGAACTCCTACAATTTAAGAACAAAAAGACAAATAACTTGATTATAAAATGGGTGAAAAACTTGAATAGGCATTTCTCCAAAAAAGATATATGAATGGTCAATAAGCACATGAAAAGATGTTCATCATTAATCATTAGGAAAATGTAAATCAAAACCACAGTGAGATACAATCTAACACCTATGAGATTAAATATTATAAAAAAAAATAACAAGTGTTGGTGAAGATGTGGAGAAATTGGAGACCCTTGTGCATTGTTAGGGAAGATGTAAAATTGTATAGCTGCTATAGAAAACAGTACAGTGGTTCCCCCAAAAATTTCAAAAATATATCAGAATTATGATCTAGCATGTCCACTTCTGAGTATATGCCAAGAATAATTGTCAGCATAGTGTCTAAGAAATATTTGTACATTCATATTATAGCAATAGGAAGATGGAATCAACTCAAGTGTTCAGAGATGGATGAATGAATAATATAAATATATGTGTGTGTGTGTGTGTGTATACATACATACATACATACATACACACACACACACACATACATATACTCAGACAATGGAATTAAGATATTAAATTTTACATTATTTGTGTTATACCACAATTTAAGAAAGGCTCTCTAAAGAGTTATGTAAGGCAACCAGATCTGGGGACCACTGAACTGTATTTCCCTGGGTTGAAGGTGATCAAGGTAGCCCAATTCCTTTACAAACCGCACATGTTGCTCTTTAGAGAAGAGGAGAGGCTATTCTGGGGATTTACTCTATCCACTGTGCCATAATATAAAAGAATGGGGATTAAAGAACAAAGGGAGACAACTAAAAGAGATTCAATTTCCTTTTCTTATAAGTGAAATTTCCTCATGGAAGTAAAAGCCATAATAAGTTTCTCCCTTTAGTAAGAAAGAAAATGGCAAACTATCTCAATCATTTTTAAATTTACAATTCAGTAGTGTTAAATACATTCATATTGTCGTTTAACCAATCTCCAGAATTATTTTCATCTTGCAATACAGGAATTTCTACCCATTAAACAACAACTCTCCATCTACCCCTGCCCCACAGACCCTGGCAGCCACCATTCTACTTTCTGTCTTTATGAATTTGATGACTTTAGGAGTGTATAAACTGAGAGGGATAGACTCAGAAACAGGGACCTCAGTCTTAGTGAGTGTCTTATTCATAAGCCAAGGAAGGTCATCTAAAGTAGTATAACATAAATCCGAAGCAAGAGTTGGCCTGTGGGTAGAAGGCTGTGGAAGCTAGGTATAGGACCAAAACCTTAGTCAGCAGGCTGGGGCTTGTGTGTGTGTGTTTGGGACGGGGGGTGGGGGGGGAAAAAAAAGGTCCAACGGAAAACCAAGGAATTAAGGAGATTGGAGAGGAAGCTGCTGCCCCAAGCAGAGCAAACAATCATGGCAGGCTCCACTTGGATGTGAGGGTTAGAAGATAAGATCTCTGCTGGATATATACCTGGGCATCAGGTTAGTATGTTTCCAGGTTTCCAGACTCTAGTTGTTCTACCATAACTTAACACTTTCATGGCTATGACTGCAGGGGACAGATGTGATCTGGCATGGCTGGAGTAAAGAAGGATAAGATGAACGATGACCAAAGGTAAGAATTTCAAACAGTGAAAATTCCTCTCAGGAAGTGAGTCCAAGGAGAAAACTCGAATCCATGGTATTTGATTCAATATCCCATTTCCCTCATCCCTGAAAGGGCAAGACATCTTCAGAAGATAGCATGGGGGAGGAGAAGCCTTCACTACCAAGAAATATGGGATGATCTCATCTTAAATCTGAGGAAGGAACTTATGTGTATAGTGCTCAGTAACAGCTGCCTTTGGGTGCCATCTGTGCTTTGCTTTCTCATGCTCTGTTTTATTTAATCTGCTGATAAACATATGCCATAGATTGTGTTATAGGGCATTTCACTGATCAGGAGACTGAAACTTAAAGGGTATGTAAATTATTAAAAGATAATGTGCTATTGTCCTGTAGAAGGCATCACAGAGAGCTCATCTAGTGGACTGTGGGAGCCTAGTTCACACTTTGTTTGAAAATGTCATTTTGGTTGCTGTATATAGAATGATGGAGAATGGAGTGCTTGTGGGGAAGCCAGTTAAGAAGTAGCTTCAGTAGCAAGACATGACCTTGAATTGCCCTATGGTGGGGCTTGTGGCTAGACTGGATATGGAAGATGAAGGAGAAGGGGAAATTGCCAACTTAGTTTTTGTCTCAAGCAACTGGGTATATTTGGATGAATGAGAAACACTGGGAAACAGAGTACTGGGCCAAAGAGCAGTAATGGCAAGCTCAGCTTTGGACACATTGAATTCGAAGTGTCCAGAAGACAAGCAGGGTAGTTGGCCACATTCTGATGCTTGACTTTGGTGCCCTGAAACTGATTTTCTTCACACAAAAAATGTAGGTACTTATACCTCCCTCACAGGATCCTTTTTGATTTGAGGAGCTAATTTGTGTCAACAGAAATGGTAAAGCTGAATGAACGTGTAGGATATCACATCTACTGAAAAAGGAACATATAGGCGTGTCGAAGATATTGGGGGTTTGGTTCCAGACCACCACAATAAAGCAAGTTGTAATCTTTTTGCTAGTAAAGGGTTTTGCCTTCATTTTGTAAAATACCAAACATCTGTGAAGTGCAATAAAGCAAAGCACAATTAAACAAGGTATGCCTGTGTAACAGTCAGCAGGTAGAAATATCAGTTCACTAAGACAGTGAGGTAGTTGTGGACTTCAGCGACCAGCTGTAAGCAATCAGCATGGTAGTGGAAATCTCTCTTCTCTACAACAAACACATTCTACACTCAATTCTGTGTGTGAGTTGGAGTATGTGTGTGTCATTGTGAGTGCATGTGTGTACATGTGTGTGTGCCTGTGTTTTTCAGTGTTTGTGTGTGTGTATGTGTTCAGTACAACACTGAAGTGATGAGGACATGAGAAAGAAATGAGGCAGAAGTTTCTAAAATTAAAGCTAAAGACATAATGCCAGGTTTTGGTGAGTGATGAGCATGTTTAAAATTTTTTGCCGCTCCAATCTGAGTCAGCAGGTTAAGTGTGCAAGATAAAATAAAAAGTAATATTCGAAGAGGGAGGGTTTCCCTTGGACATCCAAGAAATACTGGTCATGAAGCCTGTGAGAGTAAAAAGAAATGAAAAATGAAATAGAAGTTCTATAGGGCAAACAGTGGTGTGAGCTTTTCTAAGAGGAATGAGTAATTATGTAAAAATCTGATAATATAGTCTGTGAACAGTTCCATCCTGTTGCAGAGCATAAGGGCAACTAATAAATTCCAAAGATGCAGTTCACTGGTGAGTCAGGGACATAAAGACCCGGTAATGGATGTTGCTTTTTCTGTCAAGCTCTCCTCAACCCGCCTTTTTATCTTTCTCTAGAAAGCTTCACTCCCTGAACTGAAAGGTAGTAATGTTACCAGATGAGTCAAACATAGCATCCTGTAACCCTGGCCCTAGAGAACAGACCATGATGTACATGATGCACTTGAAGACTTGAGATCTTCCCCAGGATTTTACTACTAGGCGATTGTAAAGATGAGCTACTAATGCCAGGAGCTACAAGAGGACAATTGGACCTATCAGCCACTAGGGATGGAGACTCACAATCAGTCCACCTTGAAAAACAAGGCCAAGTGTTTAGTTAGTTATCATTGTGTAACAAGTCATCCCAATACTTAGTGGTTTGAAACAACTGTACTTTTGTTTATTTATTTTTTCAGTTCTATTATGGCTGGGAGGATCTTCTGCTGGTGTTCCTTTGGCTCCCTCACAAGGCTACATTTAGCTGGTAGTTGATTAGGGTAGCTGATGATGGTAGTACCCCAAGCACTCAAGACTCAAGCACAGAGCTTAATGAGCCTCTGTTTACATCATATTTGCTAATGCACAACTAGTCGAAGCAAGTCACCTGGCCAAGACTAGAGTCAGAGTGGAAATGCACATTAGGAGCCATGATGTATGGGAGACCATCATTGTAACAACCTACCACACCAAGGTTTAGACACTACTGATGACATCAGAGTCCATGGATCTAGGGGTCTTTGATTTGTGTTCCCATCATTCCAAAGACTCCTGACTAATAAAGACCACGAGACATAGAGATTGTGTCTAATAGTGCAGGGAAATTTCTCTACCTGGGAATATAGGGAAGATCAGAGTATTTTGTTCATTCAATCTTAAGTGTTTATTGAGAAGATACCTGTATAGGATAAAAGAAGCATTACGTAGTGTTTCAG
>NW_011889317.1:269265-314073 GCF_000151845.1 Pteropus vampyrus
AGAATAATAAAACTTTTAGATGTTCCTGAACTCTCTCTCTCAATCTGTGTCTTGTCCTACTATACCTCACCCAAGGTAATATGCTTGAAACAGAGATGGAACTTTCTTCTTTTTAATGAAATTTATTGGGGTCACATTGGTCAAGAAAATTATATAGATTGCATTTGTATAATTCAATAATATATCATCTATATATTGCATTATGTGTTCACCACCCAAAGTCAAGTCTCCTTTTATCACCATATGTTTGACCTTCTTTACCCTTATCTACCTCCCCTGCTTTCCTGCTGGTAACCACTAAACTGTTGTCTATGTCTATGAGTTTTTGTTTGTCTTGTTCATTTGTTGCTTTCAGTTTTATATCCCTCATATGGGTGCAATCATAGGGTCTCAACTTTTTCTGTCTGACTTATTTCACTTATCATGATAATTTCAAGATACATCCATGTTGTTGCAAATGGCAGTATTTCTTATGGCTGAGTAATATTCCATTGTACATATGTCACCCCTTTATCCAATCATCTATTGAAGGACACTCAGTTGTTTCCATATCTTAGCCACGGTGAATAATGCTGCAATGAACATTAGGGTTCATATACCTTTATGGCTAAATGTTTTCAAATTTTGGGGATAGATACCCAGAAGAGGAATTGCTGGATCTTATAGTAATTCTATTCTTACATTTTTGAGAAAACTCCATACTGTTTTCCATAGTGGCTGTACCAATTACATTCTCATCAGCAGTGTATGAAGGCTCGATTTTCCCCACAATCTCTCTAACACTTGATATTACTTGTCTTGTTGATAATAGCCATTTTCAGAGATGTGAGGTGATATCTCATGGTTTTGATTTGTATTCTCCTAACAGCCAGTGAAGTTGAGCATCTTTTCATATGTCTGTTCATCATTTGTACATCTTCTTGGGAGAAATGTCTGTCCAGGTCATCTGCTCATTTTTTAATTGGATTGTTCGTTTTGTTGTTGTTGTTGAGTCATATGAGTTATTTATATATTTTGGATATTAGCCCTTATTAGAGGCACTGTTTGCAATATCTTCTCCTATTCAGTTGGTTGCCCCTTTGTTATGTTGATGATTTCTTTTACTGAGCAGAAGCTTTTTAGTTTGATATAGTTCCATTCATTTATTTTTACTTTTACCTCTCTTGTCTTTGAGGTCAAATTCATAAAATCCTCTCTAAAACCAAACTCCATGAGTTTAATACCTACATTTTCTTCTATGTTTCAGGTTATATATATATATATATATAGTTTTTTGTTTCAGGTTATATATATATATATATATATATATATACGCCTTTGATCCATTTTGAGTTAATTTTTATATATGGTGACAAATAACAGTCTAGTTTTATTCTTTTGCACATGGATTTCCAATTTTCCCAGCACCATTTATTGATAGGCTTTCTTTTCTCCGTTGTATGTTTTTGGCTCCTTTGTTGAAAATTATTTGCCCATATATATGTGGAATTTTTCAGCTCTCGAATCTGTTCCATTGTTTTTCTGCTAATTCCATGCTGTTTTGACTATTGTCACTTCATAGTATAATATGAAGTCAAGCAGTGTGATACTTCCCGCCTTGTTCTTTTTTCTCAGGATTGCTTTGGCTATTCAGGATCTATTGTGATTCCACACAAGTCTGATGATTATCTTTGGTTTTATTTCTTAAAAAAAAAAAAAAAGGCAGAATTCTCTACCTTGGAAAATCCTTGAGAGTATCCTCTTGCGAACGGCCTGAACGTGTTCCTGTGGCTTCTTGCTCCATCCAGCACCTGGTGAGGTTCAACTGTTGTGAATGGTGGTGGTAAAGCTGCAAAGCCAGCTTCAGTGTGGTGGAAGAGTGGACTTGCTGGCTCCTGAAGCCATGTATGAGGAGTGGTGTATCATATAGTCCCCACTGCAGACCACACAATCGGTCTTCTTATTTTATTCTCAGAACAACTTCTCATATTGTACAGCATTATTGACATATAATAGAATTATGAGCTACTTGTTAGAAAATGCAGTCAGTAAAAAGAACCCTCCATGGAAAGTTGTCATAAGTAGCCAATGCCAAAGGTATATCTTCAACAGCTTACACATAGGAATGGTTCATTTTCCAGGCTGAACTTGTGTGTTTGTTAGATGACTATAAGTCATTTGAATCATTTCATCATTTGATGGTTGACCTTTTCTAACGTCTATGAGATGGAAACTGGTCTGGGCTTGACTGTGGTCTTACACACATTTCAGATCAGAGAAAAGGATGCTTTCTAACAGAGACTACAGGGAGATACTCTCTCCTTTAGAGAACCACAATGCATCAATGCCAGAGGGATTTACAAGGTCATTGGGACCAATCTGTAGAACAGGTGGAGGTCTTGAATACCTGTTTGCTTCCAGATCATCACTGTCGAAATGAACTGAATAATCCCAGAAAACTCTTCAAACACTTCACCTTTCCAAAGGTCTTTGAACTAATACAATTAGAGCCATGTTTTTTTAATTCACTTTGGCTGTGTAGACAGACCTTTTTGAGGGAAAGAACATCTCATTTTCACCGTGATTCATGTGAAAATCTCTTTACACAGTCAATTCAAACCTACCTTGACCTTGATCCTGTAAATATTTCTGACCTCCACTGTCTGGGGTTGTAGCCTTATAGCTACTTCTACCAAACAAATTTGAAAGCTAAAGACTTTTGAATGGGACAGTAGCAAAGATGGATCAAATCCAGCAAGTTAATTTGTGTTTCACAAAGCATTGACTCCCAGGGCTGAAATGATGTTAATGATTAGGAATTAACAGTCTGAGATCCTCTCACCACCACCACCCAGCCTGTACAGGCAAAGATTTCTCTTAAATTGTCATACAAAACAAATGGACCATTGAAGAGCAGACCATTACAAGAATATTAATGTGGTTGAAAGCATATGCATTTAACATTTGATAAAATTGTCAGACCATACTGAAGATCACACTGATTTACTCTCTTGAAGAGCATCTCTTTCTTCATTGTCTTTGAATATGATTAGACTTCTGCCAAGATGAACAACAAAAAATTGTATTTCATTTTTTTCATTCCTTTAAACCTGAGTGATTGACCATCTTTTAATATTTTTTATAAGCTATATGTATTTATTTTCTTGTACATAGCTTTTATATTCATTATCACTTTTCTTAATTGAGTTGAATGAGCTTTCCATAAATTAAGAGAATAAAAGTTTTACATGTTTAATGACTTTTTCTCAATTCGTCATTTGTCTTCTGAATTTGTTAATGATTTATTTTTAAGTACTCACATTCACCAATTATTTCTTCAATGGCTTTGGAAATTTGTATTCTTCTTAGAAAGGTAATAAATTTACCCATGCTTTTATATTATGGCAACATTTTTTATTTTTATTCAATTTTATTTTTATTTTTCAATTACATTTGATATTTGCTATTATTTTATATTAGTTTCGGGTGTACAAAATAGGGTTAGATATTTATATAAATCACAAAGTGGTCCCCTGATTAGTCTAGTACCCGCCTGGCAATATACATAATTATTACATTATTGACTATATTCCCTATGCTGTATGTAACTACTAATATATACTTTTTAATCCCTTTATCTTTTTCCTCCAGCCCCTCAGAACTCCCCTCCCATCTGGCAATCACCAGTTTGTTTTCTGCATCTGTGAGTCTGTTTCTGTTTTGTTTGTTCATTTATTTTGTTCTTTTGATTCCACATATAAATGGATCATGTATTTTTCTTTCTCTGTCTGACATTTCACTTATCGTAACATCCTTTAGGTTCATCCATGTTGTTGCAAATGGTAAGATTTCATTCTTTTTTATGGCCATATAATATATACTACTTCTCTTTTATCTAATCATCTATTGATGGGCACATAGATTGCTTCTATATCTTGGCTGGTGTAAATGATACCATAATGAACACAGGGGTCCATATGGTTTTTAATAATGGCTGCACCAATTAGCAATCCCACCAACAATGCATGAAGATTCACTGTTTTCCACATCCTCACAAACACTTGTTTGTTGATATATTGATGATAGGCATTGTGACAAGTGTGAGGCGATATCTCATTTGGTTTTAATTTGCATTTCTCTGATGATTAGTGACATTGAGCATCTTCTCATATGTCTTTAGAGAAATGTCTATTCAGATCCTCTGCCTATATTTAATTGTACTGTTTGTTTGCTTGCTTGCTTGCTTGTTTTTTTTTCTTGAGTTGTATAAGTTTTTTATAAATTTTGGATGTTATGCCTTATCAGATGTATCATTGGCAAGTATCTTCTCCCATTCAGTAGGTTGTCTTTGTTTTGTTGATGGTTTCCTTTGCTGTGAAAAAGCTTTTTTAGTTTCATGTAGTCCTATTCTCTTGCCTGAGGAGGTATATCAGAAAAAACATTACTAAGAGCAATGTCAGAGAGCTTACTGCCTATGTTTTCTTCCAGGAGTTTTGTGGTTTTAGGTCTTACATTAAGTCTTTAATCTATTTTAAATTTATTCTTGTACAGGTGTAAGAAGATTGTCCAGTTTAATTTTTTTTTGCATGTATTCATCCAGTTTTATCAACACATTTTATTGAGTAGACTGTCTTTACACTATTTTATATTCTTGCATCCTTTGTCATAGATTAACTGGCCATATAGGCTTGGATTTATTTCTGGCCTCCCCATTCTGCTCCATTGATCTATGTGTCTGTTTTTATGCCAGTATCATGCTGTTTTGATTATTATAGCCCTATAGTATAGTTTGATATCAGGTAGCATGATACCTCCAACTTTGTTCTTCTTTCTCAAGATTGATGTGGCTATTTGGGGTCTTTTGTGGTTATATATAAATTTTAAAATTATTTGTTCTAGTTTTGTGAAAATGCCATTGATATTATGATAGGAATTGCATTCAATTTATAGATTGCTTTGGATAGTACGGACATTTTAATTGTGTTAATTCTTCCTTAAATGTCTTATAATTTTCTGAGCACAGGTCTTTTACCTTCTTGTCTAAATTTATTCCTAGATATTTATTTATTTATATTTTATGAAATTGTGAGTGGGATCATTGTTAACCCATTCATTGTTTAGTAGCATGTTATTTAGCTTTCATATGTTTGTGTGTTTTTCGTTTATTTTTTTCTTATAATTGATTTCTAGTTTCATATTATTGTTGTTGGAGAAGATTTTTAACATGATTTCAATCTTCTTAAATTTACCGAGACTTGTGTGGTCTACCTTGAAAAATGTTTCATGTGCCCTTGGAAAAAAATGTATATTCTGCTGTTTTGAAGTGAAATGCTCTAAAAATATCAATAATCTATCTGATTTAATTTGTTATTTAAAGACACTATTTCCTTGTTAATTTTCTTTCTGAAAGATCTATTCATTGATGTCAATGGGGTATTTAAATACCCTAAGATAACTGTATTACTCTCAATCTCTCCATTTATGCCTTCCTATGTTGGGTTTTCCTATGTTGGATGCATACATGTTTACTAGAGTTATATTCTCATGTTGGATTAATCTCTTTATCATTAGGAAATGTTCTTCTTTGTCTATTATTATAGCCTTTGTTTTAATGTCTATTTTGTCTGATATAATTATTGTTACCCCAGTTTTTTTAAATTCCCATTTGCATGAAATATATTTTACTATCCCTTTACTTTCAATCTGTGTGTGTCTTTCAATATGAAGTGGGTCTTTTGTAGACAACATGTATATGGATCTTGTTTTCTTATTCATTCAGCCACCCTTTGTTTTTTGGTTGAAAAATTTAATCCATTTACGTTGGAAGTGATTATTGATAGGTGCCAAGTTACTGCTACTTTATTATTCACATTTATGGGATTGTTTTCTATTCTTCTTAAAAAGTTTCTTTATCATTTCTTGTAATATGGTTTGGTGGTGATGAATTTCTTTAGCTATTTCTTATATGGCAAGCTCGTTATCTCTTCAATTTTAATTAATAGCCTTGCTGTGTAGAGTAGTCTTGGTTGTAGGTCTTTACTTTTCATCACTTTGCATATTTTGTGCCAATCCCTTCTGACCTGCTAAGTTTCTGTTGAAAAATCAGCTGACAGTTTTTGGAGAGCTCCCTTGTAGGTAATTAACTGCCTTTCTTTAGCTGTTTAAAAATTTTTCTCTTTGTCTTTTACCTTTGGTATTTTAATTGTGATGTGTTTGATGTGGGTCTCTTTGACTTTATCTTTATGAGGACTCTCAGTTCTTCCTGGGCTTATATATCTACTTACTTCTCCAGGTTAGGACAGTTTTTAGTCATTATTTCTTCAAATAGGTTCTCGATCCCTTGCTCTCTCTCTCTTCTCCTTCTCGTACCCTTATGATGTGAATGTTGTTATGCTTGATGTTGTCCCAGAGTCCCCTTAAACTATCCTCAGTTTTTCCAATACTTTTTTTTCTTTTTGCTATTCCAATTGGATATTTTCTACTACTTTGTTTCCCAAATTGCTTCTTTGATCCTGTTTCTTCTAATCTATTGTTGATTCTTTCTGGTGTATTCTTCAGTTCAGTTATTGTATTCTTATGTCCTTTTTTACGTTTACTATCTTTTTATTGATGTTTTCACGAAGGATCTTGAGCATCCTTATGACCAGTATTTTGAACTCTGTACCTAGTAGATTATTTGTCTCCATTTTGTTTAGTTCTTTTTCTGAAGTTTTCTCCTATTCAAC
Organism: Pteropus vampyrus; assembly: GCF_000151845.1. Taxonomy (NCBI): domain Eukaryota; kingdom Metazoa; phylum Chordata; class Mammalia; order Chiroptera; family Pteropodidae; genus Pteropus; species Pteropus vampyrus. The sequence goes on from NW_011889317.1 coordinate 275,970, forward strand.
TGGGGCATGTTTCTTTGTTTCTTCATTTTGACTGTCTCTCTTTGTTTGTTTCTATGTAGTAGGTAGATCTGCTACATCTCCCAATCTTGGTAGGGTGTTCTGTGAGGCCTAGTGGCACAGTCTGTCTGATCACTTGAGTTGGGTGTTTCAGAAGTGCCCCTTGTGTGGGTCGTGTTGTCCTCTTGTTGTAATAGAGCCTTGACTGCTGTTGGCACATCAGAGGTGAGATTGACCTTCAGGTTGACTTTCTGTGAGGATTAATCACTACCACAGTATAGAAGCTGCTGTTCAGGGGCTGACCCCATGGAGCACCAGTGGGCTCTGGTGTCTGCCATGTCCACCCTTTGAGTGTGACACTTGTGAGTTTAATCGGGTGGTGCTCTGTTGTGGCCTGAAGCTGCCCACTGGGTGTGTTGGTTCTGGGACTTCTTGGGAGGGACTCCAGTGCAGGCCAACATTAGCTGCTGCCTATAACTCCCTTGAGGCTACTTGGTAGGAGCTACAAAGCAATCCTTAGTTGATTGCTGTCTCTGTTGGACCTGGACACATGTGGGAGAAGTGATGCTGTGAACCAAGGCCAGCTGCCACCAGTGTTGGGCCTGGGATAGCTTAGCAAAAAGTCTGGGGCTACCTGCCAGCTGTCCATAAGACTTTGAGGTCTGATGCTACCTGCCAGCTGTCCATAAGGCTCAGCCACTAAAAGAGCCTCTGGCAGTATTGATGAGGTGGTATCTCAAGTAGTCACCAAGGTGAGGCAAGTTTTATTCACCAGGCTAATGCAGATTCAAATTGTGCACCAGTGCTTGGCCCAGATACACTCAGATAAGGTCTCAGGACACACTGAGCCCAGCACCCCTAACCTAGGGCCCACAGACTCCTGAGAGTTTTCCATGAAAGACTGTAGTGTAGGCCAATGCTGGCTGCCTGCCCCTGAAAGAGCCTATAGCAGTGTGTGTGTTGGGTGGGGCGAGGGAGTCATCAGGGCGGAGAGAGAAGAGGTCACCAGGCCAATGCAGATTCAGATTTAGCCATGTGGGAGGAGAGCTCAATACAAGAAATTTGACACCTATACCTCTAACCCTCACCTTGAAGCCACACAACTCAGATTCTCCTTATATGTCTCTGGTGCCTCCCAAGCTGTTGTCCCTATGCCAGAGCCCAGGGTGAGTGCCTGGGAGTGAGAGAGTCTGTGTGCAGGCCTTTCAAGAGTACACCTGGGTTTCCCACAGCCATCTGTCTCACCCAGACAGGCAGATTGCCTGCTGATTTTCGTAGTCAGATGTTGTGGGGGTTCCTCTTCCCAGCACTGGTGCTCAGGCTGCGGGTCCCCATGTGGAGTGGGTACCCTTTGCTCCTCAGAGATAACCTCTGCAGCTGAAATATCCCTCTCAATTCTCAACCACCACACATGGGTGTGAGGCCAGCCCATTTCATGTCTCCACCTCTCCTACCAGTCTCACCACGGCTTCTTTATATCCTTAGTCATAAGATTTCTGTTCAGCTCATCTTCAGATGATTCTACAGGTTGATTATTCAATAATTTAGTTGTAAATCTGATGTAGTCATGGGAGGAGGCAAGCACAGCCTTTACCTATCCTGCCATGTTGACCAGAATAGTGCAAAATCTTTGATCTTATGGAATTTAAATTGGAGGAAGGAGTGTGGTAGAGCTCTAGGAATACAATCATATCTTCTCAAAATTTCACCAGGTTTCTTCCTTTGGCCCATTTTTATGATGTTGTTTATTAAGAGGTTTTCTGACATTGGACAACTATGACAACCCAAGTCGAAATTGCATTATTCCTTTAATTTTCCAGTGATTCAAATTTCCTATTCTTCAAGTTGTGATTTATGTATTCATGTGCATAACTGGACTTCATTCAAGTTTCCTTTTCTGTACTGTAATATGTGCTTTCTACTCTATAGATTATTTTTCATAGAATATACTTAAAACTTTGTTTCTTACTGTATCAACTTCATACATTATTGTTAATAAAACATTGCAAAAGAAACAAAGGCATCACGCTGGTTTCTACAGCCTTGTACTTCCTCCTGGGTTTTGTCACTTGCACGTGTCACTTGTTTAGGACTTTCTAACTTTAAACAATTTACCAAACTTTGCTTAAAACAACTTAAGGGATATTATCTTTTGCTGCATAACAAACTACCTTAAAACTAATGGCTTAACATGCCATTAATCATTTGCTATTTCTGATGGTTTCTGCAAGTCAAGAATTTAGAGAGGGCACAGTGGGGACAGCTTGTCTCTGCTCAGTGATATTTGGGGTCTTGCCTGAAGAACTTGAAGGCTGGGGCCTGGAGTCATATAAAAGCTTGTTCACTCTCATATCTGGTGGTTGATGCTAATGTCTGCTGAGCCCCCCTGACTCCCAATGGAGGCTGTTAGTTAAAACACTGAATCTGGTATCTCCCTGTAGCCTAGGCTTTGTTGCATCATGTTGTTCAGTTTCCAAGGGTGAGCACAAGAGGGAAGGGGAGAGAGAAAGAGAGAGAGAGAGAAAGAGAGAGAGAGAGAGAATGCTAATGGATCTCTTCATTCCTCAGTTTTCTCATCTGTAAAATAAACTCATAATGGTGTCTCAAACAGATTCACAGCAAGACAGAGATAGTGAGATGGCACAGTTAAATTGGTAATTTGAGAAGGCTTTAATAAGGGACTATTTACAAAGTGTAGGCTACTAATACCGGGTGTCTTTCCCTTCCCCCAGGCCCAAGTAAACCATGAGAAGAAACATTTACCAAACCCAGAGACGAATACAGCTGCGTGGACAGGGCCTTTGACAGGAGCTGAAACCTTAGGTCAGGGGAACAACCAGCATTGAAGAAGCTGGAAGGGCACATAACATTCTACCCTCCTTCCTGATCTGTGGTGCTCCCCATTGGACAAAGCTAACTGGACCCAGAGAATAAGGGAACTGGGGGCTGGTTTAACATCACATTGGTAGCTTGAAATTGGTCAGGGTGGGATTCTACATTACAGGTACCAGCAAATGCCACACATCTGGGCTTTTTTATTGGAGAGCCTGTTATTAAGCATTTACCAGCACACTGCTTCCTCTAGGACAGAAATCGGAGTGGAGATTGGTGAAGACTAAATCTGGAGGAGAAAAATAATAATAATCTGGCACAAATGCCCCTGAGTATCAAGTGAGAGAATGCATATCAAGTATTCAACACTCAATGGATATTATCTGTTACCGATACCTTTTGGAACTGAGTGTTAAAGTAGAGAATTTGGAAGGCAGACTGATTTTCCTTGTAATTCAATAATTGTGCCTGGATGCCACAGATTTCTTTTCTCTTTCTTGACTTTCAATAACTTAGCCAGGCTGGTGTTCAGGTTTTCTATATCAGATTTTCAGGAACACATTGTGTCCTTTGCTCTCTTGATTCATTTTTCATACATTTTCATGTATGTTTGGGTACTTGCTCTATTCCATTTATTGGCTTCTCTGCTTACGTTCCATCTTCTTTGTATTCCATGTCTATTGTCATCTTATTACTTTCATCTCTTGGTATTTTATTTCTGAATTCACTATGTTTATCTTAAATAATTATTTTAGGTTAGTAAATTGGATATTCAGCTATATCTAATATATTTATGGTTGCTTAAATAGCTTTGTTAGTTTTTTTATGACCTTAAATTTGTTCCCTTTACTCTGATGCATCTCTGAGCATCTCATTCTGTTGTCTACTCTGGGAGACTCTGTGCTCTTATGTTACTCAATTCACATCTTTATTATTATTATTATTATTCCCTTAACACAAAATATTTCCGGGTTTGTTTTCCTCCATAGAATATTCTTTTCATGATTTTGCATGTCATTTTCCCATCCTTTTGAATCAAGTATCTTTTTATTGTTTTCATGCTATTTTGTTGTCATCTTGCTGTGCTTTACCTCACACCTCTGTCAGGACCACCACTTTATTTCCTGTGCCTGAGAACATATTCTCTTGGTCCCCCTCCACTCACCTAACAGTAGCTAGTGTTCCCTAGTAGTTGAATTTGGTGCCAGGTACTGTGTATTCCATTGTCTTCTCTGTCTTCATTTCTAAGGGCAGTAGTGGAAATGGGGAGGCCATCTGGAGCAGTACCTCTCTCACATACAGGCAAAAGGGACCTTAACAGCATGTGTAGGCAGCCCCATTTTTCCCAGTCAGTCACACAAAGTAATCAATAAGATGAAGAACACAAGCACTTCTGTCATGGGCATCCTACCCTTAGCCCTGGAACATAGGAACCTTAATATTGCTTTTCACTCCTCTGACTGACATCATTCAGCCCCTAGGAAATGCTTTTCCTGGTTCCTTGTCTGTGTCTGCAAAACAAGTGTGACTGTGTCCAGATGCAAGGAGGATTTATGGACTGTACTCTGACCAGTGTTGGATATGGACACGCCTTTGGATACAGTGATGATCTGACCAGTAAAAGAGAGAACTAAGGAAAAATAGGAGTGAACTTGTGGAGTTGTCAAGTCCTTCTCTCAGACAGTTATACCCCACATCCTGGCACAATTAATGTGCCCAGGAGGAGGCAAGAAAATTAAAATGTTAATCAAGCCACAATAAGAGACTGAAATATGTTGATCAGCCCTGCAGCCAGGCCAGGAGGACACCTTTAGAACAAGGGAAGATTTCGGCTGGGATTGCTAACAACCCATTCTCCACACCTGTGAAGGGGAAACAGAAACCAACAGAGTTATTCCCTATGGCTAAAACCATACAGAAGCTATGGACTAAAGGCCGGGAACTGCTAGCAGGCCTTTCACTCTACATATTCTTACCTCTTCACGCTACTTACTCTCTCCTTCCTCACATATTTCTTCAATATGCCCATATTGAAGAAAATGGGATAACAAAGTCTTTTAAACTATAACTCGCAGGAACTGAAGAATTATATATAAATTGAATTTCCTGAACACTTGGCCCCCCTACTCACTGTCTTTCCATGTCTCTCTTGGTCCCTCTCACACTCTGCCTCTGAGAGGAGGCCACACTCTGTATGTGGACTGTTATCCCTTATCTAATAAACTTTTGTTTTGACTCCAACTTTGGTGTGTGCGTTGAATTCTTTCTACACTCTCTGCCAAAGAACCCTCCTCTTTTCTCAGTGCAGGGCTTGATCTCCCTCCGACTTGGGGAAATTTGTCCTGTCCTACATCACAGTGAGTGAGTTCCAATCGCATCAAGAACCATCTTCTCATTTCTCCTCATGTTCCAGTGAGTGGTTCTGGAGGCACTCACAAGTGTGCATGGCTCTTGCAACTGTTGCCTCTGGCAGCAGAGAAATATATGCAATGTGAGGCAATTATTGTTTTCTTCAATTTGTACATTTATAGGTCTGTGACATGAGAAAATAATTACATAGATATCTAGATGGCCAATGGGTGATAGACTTGCAAATAGTTTTACTTATAAAAAATATTTATTTATAAGTAAATACAACATAAATATTTATTCATTCAAAATTTTATTGACAACTTTATATTCACTGATTATTTGTTTTTTTTCTCTTTTAATTTTAATTTTAAAAATTAAAATTAATTTAAACTTTTGATAAAAACACATTCAAATTTTGGTCTTTAAAATTGTAATTTAATTAATTTTTATTTTTAATCCTTTAAATCTTAAATCCTTTAAACATCACTGACAGAATACTAAGATATTTGTAATCATCTGGGCATCTTTTAGGTTTTGCCAACTTTCAGTTTTACAAAAGTTGAGGGCGTACTGACACCTTTCATTATGCCTTTATGAAAGTATATTCATAAAGATAGATGATGGAACATATTTAACAATGACTAGTTATTGGTTTATATCTTTTGAGAAGGTGGACATATGTTCTCTAGTTTGCATGTGGCCCAGGGCCTTGCAAGTGTTAGAGCTGGGCCTGTCCCAGGTTGCATAGATTTAATTGGGAGGCTTGGTCTCTGCTCTCTCTCCCTGCATTTTATTAGAAAACCTGAAACAGAGTTCTTCCATTTTATAGTAATGCATATTCTAGTTTCATGGGAGGTCCCAATGTGCTTCAGATTTCTTCCCAGTCCAGGGTGGAGGCCTGCATACAATTTTTACTTACCCACCCGGTCAACCTCTTTGTGTGCAAATACCTGAACTACTACTGCTCCAGGGATGGGCTGGTTACCAGTGTGTGTTGTTACTCCCGTCCACCTCTTTCTCCTGCTCCTTTGGAGGAGGAAGACATCTGATGTCCTTTCTCTTGGCATTTTGTCTTGCTAATGTAGTATGTGTGACTAGAGAGCCTTATCTCTGATTATAGTTACCTCCTCTCCCTTCCTCCCTATCTGGAAGAAGCAAGAATATACACCTCAGTAAATTTTCAACAAACTTGTTGGGTGGGACTTCTGTTTGGGGGATTATTTCCATGGATTTTCTCATTTTCTTGTCAAAGATATTTTGTTAATGATCTTTTCCCACCTAAAGGCGTCTCTGAAGAGTCATATCTGAGACAGTGTGATCCTCAGGCAGAAGCACCTGTTGAGCATGTAATTCTGGCAATCTTTTGCTCGTTCACTGGCCTCCATTTTGTAAATATTAGGGCTTGAAGCAAAGGTCCATTTCTTTACGTTCCTTTTCTTTTTTTTTCTTTTCTTTCTTTTCCTTTCCTTTCCTTTCTTTTCTTTTCTTTTCTTTTCTTTTCTTTTCTTTTCTTTTAATTTGAAGGCTTCTGGTGCTTTGTGATGGTTTTCATCCAATTGATGATGACATTAAGTTTTAGAGGAAGGAAGATTTTAAAAGTTTGTCTTACCACCATCTTTATTCAGAAGTTTATGTAAAAAAAGAGTTAGTAAAATATTAGAAGTATTACTCTAAGTTGATTTTTAATCAGTAATTTTTTTAAAAAAACTCTTATTTCAAAATACCAAATCTAGTTTCTCCTATCAATTTATCCCAAGTTTATGATTTAATAACAGATGATTAACTTATGATATGTTGTTATGGAATACTGTGCTACCAATTAAAAAATATTTATTGACATAGAGAACTCACAATATATTTATAGAGAAAATGTGAGCTACAAAATAATGATAACAGGACAATATTTTTGTAATGGTATACCTTTACAAGTATATGAAAGGCCTACACTGAAATGCTAACCCAAGTCATATATGAGCAATGGGATTTTAAGAGTTTTGTTATTTTTAAAAATTTTGAGCTGTTTTATTTCTCAAGTTTAATATATTGGTCATGAGAGTCTTAAAGTTAGAAAAAAAAATGTTATTTGCGAAACAAACACAAGCCATATAACATAGCTCATGAGTGAGTTCAAAACACCAAACTAACAATCTTTGCTGGTGGAAACAGCTTCTTGTTTCTGGTCTAACAGCAGTGGAGAGAAAAAGTTCGCACTCATAACTTTCCCAGCCCTATCCTTTATATTTTACATATTGTTAGTGATAAGGGGAACTTTTTCTCTCAACATGAGCTGGTTGTGCTGTTGTACTTCTCATTTTTATTGCCAAGGGCCAATGGAAATACAGCAGTACCATTTCCAGGTGAACTTCTCTCTTCCCAGGTGGAAGAATTCAAGTAAACCATGAATTTTCAATGCTATTTGAATTACCCAGATTGGTATTTATTTGTTTAGGGTTTATATCTCTGGTCTCCACATCTTCTTTCCTGTAGGGAATTACCCAGATAATCATGCAGCTATGCAGAATTCCCCGCAAAGACCATAAGCTTTTGTCCCACTGTCGGGAAACATGTGTTTCTCATTCTCAGAAAGGATCGTTCTTGGCTTTAAATTCCAGTACTTAGCATTTGTAAAATTGAGATAAAGCACGTTGGCAGCTTTGGGACTTATACACGCCAATAGCTAAGACTGTACTTTGGCGAGGCTAAGCTGCTACATCCATTCTGGAATTGCATTTGGTATTTTCTCTAAAAAGGCTTCACACTGCTCACCTGGGGTTTCTAAAGCATCTCAGATATTTTGCAGCCTGAGGTGATGTTTAACTCTCACTCATACATTCACAGTGAGCTGGGAGGGTCCTGAGCTTATAAAGCAGCTTGTCCAGCACACAGGAAGGCTGAGACCTGGGCCTTTCTTCAGAACCTGTCCCAAGGCTCTGGGGCTGCATGGCTCTGCTCCCATGCAAGGGTGCACCCCAGAACCCCAAACGTTGTGCTTCCAAGTGAAGGCAGCATACCCCAAAATATCCAACACACTCTTCAATCCTGTATTTGAACTCATTGCTTAGGAATGAGGTGAGGTGAAGTTTTAAAAAAATATCTTGGAGAGATATGATTTACATACAATAAAACACATGGTTCTTCACTGTTGATTTATTGAGTTTTGTCAGTTGTACACACCTGTATACAATCACCACTTGTTACAAGACATAAAATATTAATATCACCCCAGATAGTTCCCTGTACTTCTTCCTAGTCAAGCACCCCCTGCCCCACCCTAAGGCAACCCTAGTCTGACTTCTAGCACCAGTAGATTGATTTTGCTTGTTCTACAACTTCATATAAATGGAATCATACAATGTGTGTTCAGCTTCTTTCACTCATCATGTTCATAATATTTATCCACACTCTTAGGTGTATCAATAGTTTCTTTTATTGTTGAATGGAAGTCCATGAATATATCCTGTTGATGGATATTTGAGTGGCTTTTACTTTGTGGTTGTTATGAATAAGGCAACTACAAACATTCTTGTGCAAAACTTCTTGTGGATATATACTTTCATTTTTCTTGGGTAAATGCCTAAAAGTGTAATTGCTGGATTGATGAATGCTTAACTCTATAAAAAATGGAATGGAGCAATTTTGAAAATTGAAATTTCTGGTAGATTCATGACCTCTCAGAAGTGAAAGAGAACTATGATTCCTTAGTCATTTAGCGTAACTTCATTCATTTTAGATAAAGACAGTTGAGATAGAGAGGGGTCATATACCACTTTCCCTTGGCTGTATGTCCAATAAATAGCAGAGTAGAAATCCAAACTCCATTCTCTAACTCTGTGCTTCCTTATCAAGGGATATTAGAAAATCCTATTTGTTTCCACTTGTGAGGTAGAAGTTATTTCTAAATGGATGACTTCATTTTCTTACTTGACCTACAGTGAAGAAAATTAAATCCATGATGACTTTATTGAATCCGTGTAAGGCTATATTATATTCTCACAGTATCATATCATAGCAATACACAGTGATGGAGGGCATATCCTGGAATTAAATTTCCCCTAAATATATAGTATCAATTGGGCTTTACCTCTTGTTGAAAAAATAAGTGTTGATAAATTTTGACATAATAATAGTAATTCTACATCTAGAAGCTTCCAAGAACATAAATACAAAAGTGTAAGAAATGTATGTAGAAAAGTGTCTGCATTGTTTATAACAGCAAAAGAAATATTAAATTCAATTATTATACATCATTAGACGGATTATCATGGAGTTACAAAAAAGTTATATTTTAAAGCATAGTAAAATTGTATAAAAATACTTTTATATACAGTATGTTTAAAAGCAGTCTTAAAAAGACTAAACAAAATAATAATAATAATAAACAAATAGCTTATGGAAGCAGATGAATGGTGGCCTTTATGTTCTCTTTCTTACTTTTCTGTACTTTCTAATTCTTTAATACCCATTCTATGGCAGGCACCCTTCCAAGAGCTGGGTATGCAGCGGGGGCTAAAGCAGAGATTTGATTCCATGGAGTTCAGATTCTTGTTGGGGGCCTGAAGGATACAGCCACTTAGTCATTAAATAAGAAATATACCTTGTATAATTGGGTGAGGACCAGTTCTATAGGGAAAAATTAAACAAAGAAAAGTGATATGGAGAGTTGATGGAGTTGAAGGTAGAAATCACCATTTTAAATAAAGCAGTCAGAGAAAGCCTCACTAAGAAGGCAATGTTTCCACCAGGACCTGCGGAGCAGAGGGTTTGAGCTCTACAGACACTTTGAGGAAGATTTTCCTTGACACGGGGGTAGTGGTGCTTGGCCCTCAGATGAGAGTGTGTCTGATGAAGCTGGAGTGTGGTGAATGGAATGTAGAAGAGGAGGAGATGAGCTCAGAGGATAGGACCTTGATATTACAAGATGACTTTGATGTTGGTTGTGAGTGAGATAGTTACTTCAGGGGAATTAGAGCAGAGGAGCAACCTGTCTCCATGAAGCGCCTCTGGCTTCTGTGTAGAGGATAGACAGGTGTGGGGTGATAGGCAGACCAGAGAGGAGATGATGAAAGCCTGGGCGGTAGCAGCAGAAATCAGATTCTGGTATATTCTGAAGACCGAGTCAATAGATTTTGGATGTGACGTATGAGAAAAAGAGTCAAGAATGACTCTGAAAATTTTGAGGTGAACCAGCGGAAAATGAGATGGTGACAATAAAGAAAAGAAGATAGAGGGGGAGGAGAAGACAAACAGTTCTGTTTTGGAAATGTTAAGTTTAGAATCTAGTAGACACCCAAGTGGGAGACTGGGTATTTAGTTAGATGCTTAAGTCTTGAGGTCAAGGAAGAGATGCAGACTAAAGATGAAAATGTGGTAGGTGTTAGGGTACAAATGATTTTCAAAGTCATGAGGGTAGATGAGATCACCTGGAAGTGAGCATGGTTAGAAAAGAGAAGCTGATTATGGAGAGAAAAGGGGAGGGAAAAACTGAGAAGGGGAACCAAGAAGCTGGAAGCCTAGTGTCAAAAGTACTTGAAGTGTGGGGCATGACCAACTGCATTTGATGCTAACAGGTCAAGAAAGTGAGAACAGTGCCCTGACTGTGGACTTAGCAGTGTGAACATCATCAGCTCTTTTGTCTCTAGTACCTAACACAGTCTGTGGAAACTCTAGAGGTATGGAATAATTGACAGAATGGCAGGGGCATCTGAATTTGACTCACATACTCCTAATTTAAGCATGCACAAAAGAAAATAAGAGGAGAAAATGAAATTTCTCTTAATGGAAATTAGGAAATGAGGTGGTAGCTGAAGGGGAATATAAGACTAAGGCAGAGATTTCTCAGATGGGAGAAATTGCATGATGTTTGCACAGGGGTGGTAATGATTCAGCACAGAGGAAAAATAAAAAAACTTTCTATAACCAAAACAAATGCTAATCTAACAGATTATCAAGGCAAAGACATCTTGATCAGCACAGGACAAAAATGGAAGCTCAACAGGCCAAGTCATGAAAATAGCCTGTCAGCAGCACTGAGTGGGAAGTATGGTCTCCTGAATTCTGACCCTAGCTCTGCCCCTCACTTGCTGTGGACTCTGGATAGGTCATTTGGTCTTTCATTGTCTCTGTTTCTTCAATGACACAGTGAAATGTTGAGATCGACCTTCCAAACTCACACACTCTAACTCATGGACGAGCCCCCAATAGGCTGTCAGCTGCCCGCCATCAGTCTGCAACCCAGAACCCAAGTAATGGGAATCTGTGTCTGTACTAGCCAAGTGCAGATCTTCATCAGGGAAAGAGTTCAAAGCCTTCTATGCTGAATTGGGAGACAGATCCTTGGAAACGGTGATGTCTTACCCAACATCTTAAGGAAGTTTTCATAAAAATCCAGGTTCAGCATCATATGAAATACAACTGTCAACTTTTGAGTTCAAAAGGAAATTCAAAATGGGGTGAGTTCAAGTGAATGTCTAACTATTGAATGAAGGAAAGGGTGAGATTTACAGGGCTCTTATCTTGGAGTTATCAGGAGTCTCCCCGAGAAGTGTTATAGTTGATGTGAGCTCTAATATGAATAGGAAAAGTGGTAGTTGGGGTAAGGGGAGGATAAGAGGCTCATTATCTTATGAATAGAGCTCTTTGACAAAGAATCATTTCTATTATATCTCCTACTGAAGATCACTCAAATAGTTAACCTTGCAATCAGCTCTTTGTTCTGCTTCTGTAGATATGCTTGCCCCATAGGCCAAAGGGCAGGGTGACCTCGAGATCAACTGAAGACTCACCCTCCCCTTTGCCTGTTCTGTCTAAATAACACATGTATCCCCTTTGATTGTTCTCTATAACTCCCCATAGAAACTCCTGTGCTCTATAAGCACCTGAGGACAAATTAACCAATTGGCTCATATCAACCGTAACTGCACAGATAAGCCCTATAAAAGAAAGGTTACACCTGAGCTCAGGGCCCAGATCTTCAGAGCAATAGCTCTTTTGTGACCGCTGGCATAATAAACCTGAGTTCTCCAACTCTCCGAGTAGAGCTTAGTTTCTCACCAGTCTGATTTGTCTACAACACTATATTTATCACTCCACTTGTTGCTGTTGTTGCTTCATTGCTTTATTTATCATTGCATGACCTTGAACAAGTCACCTAACCTCTTTCAGAATCACTTTTCTCATCTCTAAAATGAGCATAGTATAAAGATTTCACCGGATTGTAGAGAAGATTGAAGTTTGTTGAGTTACATAAAATGACTTTGTGAAGTTTAAGGGCCATAAAAGTGTTAGTTCTGTCTCAGTGGGAATTGGCTGTTCTAGATGCTGTTTTAATGAAAGCAAATGGGAAACTCCAGAGTATGGGTTAATTATAAGCATGGCTTTGAATTAGGCAACAATGTAACCAAATGGAATTTCTGCATGCTGGCTAAATTCAGAATGCAATTTTGGTCACAGATGGAGAGTCCATCAAAAGAACATGCCTACTTAGGACAGCTCTGCAAAGGACTTCATCTTCCTGGTGTGGAGCAAGCCATGCATTTCTCTGGGCATCAGACTAAGAATTTCCCAGGGGAACCTCCCCTCACTGCTGGCTGCATATTGGCAGATTCACTTCTAGGAGTATCCCAAGTTACCCTCCCACAATGGCTATTTGAGAAGGAAAGCACTTTCTTTTTTTTAGAGAACTCCTTTAATCTTGCTTTTTGGCCCAGCTCTCTAGTATTTTTCTCCTGGACGATAGATCAAGTGTAACTTGATAGTGTAACTGAATGTATAGATAGATAGATAGATAGATAGATAGATAGATAGATCTCCCAGAAATTTGCTTTGGTGCAGAGCTTATAGCACAAAAGTTCAAGTCTCAAAAATCAACCAAAAAAATTGTTATACATATTTTAAAGGCATATTACAACTACTTTACAAATATATATATAATACGCTAATTTTTCCTAACTTCGCATTATTTGTAAATTAAGACTGTTCCAGGTATTATTTCAGTTCAAGTCTAGACATTTATAGTTCCATCTACTCCGATAGCAAATTTCTAGAAAAGCTGAGCATTTCTAACAGCAAATATATTTATGAGCTCAATTGGTTAATGTCAAATAACTTTTATAGGCCCACTCTGTGATTGTGGGCCAATAAGTAGGACAAGTTTCTGAACTTCTCTGAACTCTTTTATTAAGATTACTTTACTTAATATTCAGAAATTTCCCAATTGACTTTAAAGATAATTTAATCTTTACCCGATGGAATAGGAAGAAGAACCAGGAAGGCTTATTCTACATCACTTCTTAGAAAGGTCACTACGGACATTTTTATTCCTCCAAAGTCCCTCCTCTCTCTCAAGTGTACATTCTTTTTTGCCTCTTCATACCCAGCTAGGTAACTTGGCTTAAAAAATTGTTATTCATTAACTTAGCAAATATTTACTGAACACATCCTATGTTTTGGGTACCATGCTAGAATGGGGACTAAGACAGCATATCAAATGGTCAGGCAATGACATTATAAAGTGCCATGTTAAGGTAAGTTTGGGGTGGGGCAAATTGGGGGGTGCCCCAAACTCAGCCTTGGGGAGTTGATTTCCTAGAAAGAGTAATATTGAGCTTGAGACCTGAAGAACAGGCAGGAATTATTCGAGGAATAAGGATTGGGAAGGGGTGGAGTGGAAACAGGGCTTACCAGGAGGAGAGAATACCATGTGCAAAGATGCCAGGAGAAAGAGGCTCATACCTGCAACTACATGGAGCTGTCAGTATTGCCACTTTGGGGTCTGATTGAAGGATATGAGAATAGGGGGCTAGAAGGTGGGCAAGGACAGATCCTAGGATGCTGCATGACAAATTAAAGAGACTGACTTTATCCTGAGAAAATGGGTCACAGAGAAGAATAAAACAGAATGCGGTAACCATAATTTGGACAAGAGCTGAGTGACTTAAACTGGGGGTGGTAGTGACAGGAATAAGGATAGAGAAAAGTGGCCAATTTGAGAGATAGAGAGTAAAATTGCTGCAGCTTGGGGATGAATTGGTCCAAGTTATGCCTTGAGTATTGGGGACCATCCGTAGAAAGGGAGCAGCTTTAAGACCCAAGATGTTGAGTTCTGCCATGATCCCTTTGAATTTGGTATACTCATGGTGATAACACCAACTTGGTGGGAGAAAAAAGGGACTGTGCTGTCTTATTTGCCACAAATTCCCCACCCTACACTAGCAAGTAAGCTGTTAATATCCACAGCTATTAATTAGATGAATGAGGATGTAAATGAATAAATGAGTGGGTGAATTCAGGTGAATTCAGTCAACTGAAGGTCTATACAACTTAAACATAAAGAGAAACCTAGACCAGCACACCTACTAGGGGAAGCCTCAGAAGTGGACATCCAAGTGAAGGTTTGTGTGTGAGAAAAAAAAAAAAAAAGCAACTATGGGCAGGATCCTAGAAAGATTAGCATTGAAGAGGCCAGCAGAAAAGGAACACCTAGAAGGAGAGTGAGGGGGCCAGCAAGAGGCATGTAGGAGAACCCCAAATGTTGCAGAGAGGCCAGTGAAGGTAAAAACTGAGAAGAAGCCACTAGTAATATGGAAGTTGTGATGATCTTTGTGAAAATGGTTAGGGCCAGGCAACAGAGTCCTGTTCTTCAGCTCTGCCCTTCCATCTATGACAGGGGACAGTAAGTAGTAATTTGTTATAGAAATAAAGTGAAGGAAGTAGCTAAACTCAGTTCTTTAGCACACTACCTTTTAGAGGAAGAGCAAGAGAGAGCATGGGAGACAACCCATATTTGTCTCTTGTGCCTTTCTTTGTCTGGCTTAAGGTAACACGATTGCCTCTGATTTCCCAGAGGAACCAAGCAGCTCTCACATTCCTAAGTAAAGTCAAAGCCATATACAAGGGCAGAGGCCACTGCTGGGAATGTTTTTGTTGTTAATTTTTTGTAGTTGAATCATATTGGTAAAATTGTTTCCAATTTACTCAAACATAGATTGAGAAGCTGAGTGTTTTGCTGGAGGTTAGCATTCTTCCGTGATGACATCACATGGCTTGTGTCACCAGTTAAAAGAATCATCAATAGAGCAAACAGTTATTCTACGTATATCAAAAAATATGCTCCTCCTCAAAAGATAACAATGAAATATAGAGAAACAACATTGGTTCTAACCTAGAGACTCTTTGGCAAACTTGATAATTTATTTAGTGGCTGCCTAGGGCATGTCAACCCCCACACCCCCTCCAAAACTCTGTAATGAACTAGAATTTATCTTGTAGCCTAAGTAGTTTTTGAGGATATGTTGAAAAGGATTAGCTCTAGAGAAGTAAAATGCAAATGTAGGAGGAAAACAATGCCAGCGTTTTGGAATGATACCATATGTCTGAATCAGAATTATTTCCAAAATATACTCTCCTGTGACTTTCTATATTTCTTTGTTTCTGAGCTGCATAAGAGAATGCTTTCTTAAGAGCAAACATGTAAAATGAAACAGGAATGACTATTGACTGACCCAGGAATTTTTCTCCCCAAAAGTGCATGCACTGGGACTTCAGACTTCTTTAACAAAATCCCAATGAATGCTATACCATGAGATCATGAAGCTGTGTGATAATTATGCCAAATCTCATTTCTCTAGAGATAAGAGGGTAAAATAAAAGGAGAAAGTAAGTAAATGGTGAAGCAGAACCGTTTGTTCTGTAGTGCAAAGCAGAAAACCAGAACAGTAATAGGTGGGTGCAAAATCACAGTATCTTTGAGGTTGAACACAAGATGGCACCACGGGAATTTGCCAAAATAAATTCTCCTGTTAAGTCTGCTTGATGCTACACCAACCTGATTCGCATCCCTTCATCAAAGTGACAGTGATCACTGGTAAATACATTCCTCCTGGATTTTACTTTCCCAAATATTTCTTGAAATACTTTATTTTTTAGCTTCCACGATTCATGATCTCATTTTTCTTCAATCCCACTCGCCACTCCTTTCCATCTCCTTTGCTGTTTTCCACCTCTCTGTCTTCTAAGTGCAGAATGCCCCTTCTTTTTCTTTCTAAACACTCTTCCTGTCTGGCATCATCCAGTCTTTGGGTTTAAATACCATAGTTTGAATCCTCAAACTATCTCTGACATTACATCTTCCTAGGCCTCATTTACTTTATAGATGTGGATGTTATCCTTGATGTCAGCAAATCCTGTTTACTTTACCTCCAAATAGATGTGAAACTGGCCACTCCACCTGAACCACTGATTTAAGATATCATTATTTCTCACTTGGGAGACTAAGTGGATTCCAACTTCTGCTTCTTGACCCTCTACAATATCATCTCCCTGATAGCACTCAGAATAAACTTTTGAAAATAGAAATCATCCCCAAATCCACCAATAGCTTCTCATAGAATATAAAATAAACCCTAACTCCCATGCCCAGGATACACACTTCTCTGAGCTCCCACCTCATCTCACACCACTCTTTCAACCTCTGATTCTATGCTCTGACAATATTCACCTGCTCTCAGGTCTGGAATATGCCATGCTGGTTCCAGCCTCAAGGTCTTTGCATGAGTCATCCCCTTTATGTGTTATGCTTTCTTTCAATCTGTGCCATTCTAGCTCATTCTATGTCATTCAGAACCACCTTAAAGATGACTTTCTCAGAGACACCATCAAAAGTGGTCTCTTCCATCATATCTTTCTGTTCCAATCTGTGCCTAGCACTGATTTACACCTTATTTAGTTATGAATTGATTTCCTATTGTCTAGCTACCTGGGGATGCACTCTCCATGAAGAGGTGCCTTGTCTATTACAGGGTGTAGGGCAGCCTTTAGCGCATAGAGGAAACCCTCTAAATATTTGTTGAACAATTGATTGACTCAAAGAACAACTCATGGATATCCTTTATGGAACCTGCTTCCTGGGGCTTGCCCAGATAAGATGTTGAAAATTTGGCCTTAAATCAATATAACTGTTAAAATTCCAAGAAGTTGAATGCAGACCAAGGTATGATTGAAGGTGTTTAATCTAATGAATGCATCTCAGATATGTGTTTTTGAAAATTTCACAACAGAGGTCCCTCCAAATTTCAAATCTATTCCACATTTTATTTGCCCTCCCATATCACCTCTCACTTAATTATATTTGAGAGTCGGAAGAAAATCCATCAATTCTGAAACTGGCTTTATTTTCCTATTCATCACTCATGGAAGTGACAAAGATAAATTACTTTAATAATAAATGACAGAGCACAATAAAGCATTTTTTCCCCAAACATTGTTATTATCTATTCGGATGAATTCAATCTTTAATTATGTTTTAAATCAAAGTTCATTGAACTATCATTATAGAAAGCAGGTCAGTGTTCCCCTGGGCAGGGATGGAGTGAAGGTCAACTGCAAATGGTGAAAGGACTTTATGAGATTATGGACACGTTAGCTTTATTAAAGTGGTGTTTACTTGGGTGTATGCATTTGTCAAAACTTATCAAACTGTATACTTAAAAAGTATGCATTTATTGTCCACAAATTATACCTTAATAAAAGCGATTTAAAAAATTCATAAGAATTACTTTATGTCAAGCACTCTGCTCAATATCTTATGTTGATTATTCTAATATTCTAGCACTAGTACCTTATAGAGCATGGATTTGAACAGAGTTGCTCTGCTACAGACAAATAATGATCTTACTCCTATATAAAATGATTACCTAAGAAGTCTTTTTTTTCCTATTTGAGTGGAAAAATATTTTTTGCTTTAATCCAGATGTATAGTAGTCACCTGATCATTTTCACTGAACAAATTATCTCTGTAAACTTGGCTTTTCCCCACAGCAGACAAGGATTTGAGTGCAAGTTAATAATATGGGAGTTGGTGCCAGTGGACCCTTCACCAGAAGGAGAATGGAAATTTGAGATAGAGCAGTGAAGAAGGTCAGTTGAGGGTGTGTTAGTGGTCAGGTGACCATGCTGGGCATATGGAGCTCAGTCCTGCAGAAGACTTATAGGAGATGTAGAACCTGCCTCAGAGTTTTCACATCTGGAGGAGAGGGAAGCAGTGACATTTATCCAGAGACTCCAATGGCTACAGTCTGCTCCTGGAGCATTAATTTCACTGAACTTTCCTCCTGTCCAGCTCAAACACTGAAACTGCTTCGGGGACTAAAAAATGCCACTGGAAAGAGAGTCAAGGATGCTTACACCAAAAAGCTACTGGGTTAGGTGCAGAGAAACAGTGAATGCTAAGAGGATATGGTAGACCACAGCAGTAGCTGTTAAATATCTTTACTTGCATATAAAAAACCTGTTCAAAGCTTTCTTGTTTGGGGGTTTCATTTGTTTTTCTTTTTTTACTGCAATGGTTGATTGTTTTTTGTGGCTCTTTTATTAGCTCTACATTAAAATGTCAAGATTAATCATAGTCAAAAGTAATGACATACTAATCACATTTATAAAATCTACGTGTATACATGAAAATGCCATTCCAATTTATTGAGCCTTTGTTATGTACCAGATACCGAAAGTACTTTTTTGGCTTAATTGTCAAAACAATCCTAGGTTGAGGATGACGATATTTGCCCCCACTTAACCGTTAGAAAAACCAAGGCTTTGGAAGGTTGAATAATTGTCCAGTTTCTGGAACTGGCAAATGTGGCCAGAGTTCAAAGCCAAGTTGACTCCACCCAAGCTCTCAACCACTAGTTTCATGTTTGCTTTAAACGCTCAACCAGCTAGGTGCTCATTCCCCAGTGAACAGCTCCATCTCAAAATCAGAGTACCTGAGAGGTACATAAATAGTCTAAAAGGATGTTGGTGGGCATAGAATCAGAACGAAAATAAAGAATACTTAGACAAGAAGTGTGTAAAAGCAACTTATAGAAAGCTTGTCAAGATGCTCACCAGATTTTATTTAAAAAGTCCATTTATGCCTTGATAATATGATTTTTTAAAAAAGGAATTAGCCCACATAAAAACTCATTATAACAAGAATTGATTGCTTTTAGCATACAAATCAATTGGCTTGTTTATGGCCTGAGATAATAGAGTCTGAGGAATAGGGCTCTGACACTGACCACATATGCTACAGACCGCTGAGTATCCCAGCCAATGGACACTCTCTTTGACCATTTTACTATATCCAGCACTCCTGACCAAATCATTTATCTATCACCTATCCTGCCTGTTCAGTGGTCTCCATTGTACCATACCATATTTGGTCTTCCCGTAACCATGAATATTATGACTAATAGTAGGACTGGATCACTAATTGTATAATCGGGTAAGGTCTGGGGAGGAGGTGATCCTCTCTTGTTATAAGCCTCTTTCTATCTTTTTTCTTTTTTTTTGCCTATAACACTTTGCAGTAACTCCTTTTTTCATGCTGGAAAGCAGGATTAATTGGACTCCTTCCATGACTCACTGCCCACTCCTCTACTTGTGTTTCT
The DNA here is from genome assembly GCF_000151845.1 of Pteropus vampyrus. Taxonomy (NCBI): domain Eukaryota; kingdom Metazoa; phylum Chordata; class Mammalia; order Chiroptera; family Pteropodidae; genus Pteropus; species Pteropus vampyrus. The sequence continues at coordinate 295,574 of NW_011889317.1, forward strand.
TGGGGTCACCCAAACAAACCACTTACACTTCTCCTCAAACCAAATCTTGACAACTGTTAACACTACAAAATAGAGAATACTTTTTCCTGGCTCCATAAACAGATTTTTCAAGTTCCTAAGGGCAAGCACCAGGTTTTATATGCTTGTACCATCTGTACTTAGCCATACAGTAGACCCATGAGTACCCTGTGATTTTATTAAAAGATCTATAGCATTAACATATTACTTTTTCATAGTACGCTAGGTTAAAACACCAGAACTCATCAGTCAGAGAAGCCTAACCTACTGTGGGCAGGGTAGTGACCTTGCTCTCAGTCATAGTCCTATATGCCCCTAATCTGCATCTAGGTGGGTGGTGTGGAAATAACCCAGGACAAAGAAAGCCCTAGATTGGAACTCTTAAGGGAACACAAGGATGACTACAGGGTTCTAGTCACCTTTTATTGCTTTTTCCTTTTGCATGGGAGACTCAAATCCAAATTTTATCTCACTTCTAGCAAATTGTAGACTGTATTCTATGTGTTCTTCTACATCAACCTCATGTCCAGCTGCTGTTTATTTCCCCTCCATTCTTTCTCTCCCATTCATTCTCTCTTTTATTTTATCCTGTACACAATAAAATAAAAGGAACCCTGCTCCTGCCTGTTGACGAAGACACTCAGTCCTCAGAGAGAAGGAATGAGGGTCAGATCCCCAAGCTGGTGAGCAGCAGTGTTGGGATTCAGTTCTGGATCACTGTCTCACATCAAGTGACTGGTTTATGCCATGTCTGAGGGCCCATTTTCTACTGGCTTGGAAATTTTATCTCATCTGAACAGGGGTTTGAGGCTGAGAATATAGGCGAAGAATGATATTATTTTACATGCAGCTGACTAAGTCAATGTTAGAACAATCTTAGAACAATGGAGTAGCCTGTGATTTCATGGTCAGCTTTCTTTTGAGAACATGATTTTCAGCTGTGGTCCTAAATGTCTGGCCTCTGGAAAACCACAGATTGATGGAATTGGGGCTTCAAGATCTGCAATACTTGGCACCAGACTTTCAAAGGAAAGATGCTCAAAATCACTGCCTCTACAAGTAGGGAGGAGCACTGAGGGAGACTTCAAACAAAGAATGTTGCCTGTAACTCATAATCAGGATTAAAAAGAAAAAAACACTCTGGCTAACAAGGATTTGTCTCCTCTCAGTCTTTTCATTTGTATTCCCTCAAAGCCAATTTTACTAACACTGACAATTCACCAATGCCATTTAATGAGTATGTTCTAAAATTACTTTTTTCTATCCTAGGAAAGCACTTTTCTTATTTATATCTTTTATGGTCTGCTTTCTAAGAGTTCTAACATTTCAGAAGATTTTTAATATTCCTTTGTATTTATCATTATTATTATTTTTAAAATTTGTTCTTCTTTGGTATGGTCTAATGCCATCATCAAAGGGCTTATTGGTTTCTATGTTGATAAATTAAACTTGAAGAAAACTTGCCTGATTGATTCTGAGTCTCTTCAACTGTGAATTTAGAAGTAGGCAGGAATCAGGCTGCAAGCATAGAAAGGAGTTTGGGTTTATTCAGAGGAGATGGTCAGCCTTCAGTTCGGGCAAGGAGAAGGAAGGGATCTAATCAATCAAGAATTTATCAAGTTGATTCCTGTGAGTAAATAGAATGACTGGTGCAGACCAGAATGGATGCCAGGAAACCAAACCAATAGGGAATTCAGTGTACAGAAGAAAGGGTAGTGGCTGGGAGGGGGATGACAGGGTAGTGGCTGGGAGGGGGATGACAGCCACAAGTTAGAGAGAAGCATTCAGTGTTGGGTATTCCCTGGTGGCACACCTGACAGGATCTACTAGCACTAAGGCACTTTCTAATGGAAGTCACAGAATGTCTAGACTTGATGGGAGTCTGGACAGCAACCAGCCCAATCTCATTTCATAATGCTGGGCACAAGTGAGGAAGTGGGAGAGGAAAGAAAAAAAAAATGGAGGGGGAGGGAATGGGAAGAGCAAGAGAGTAAAGAGTAAGAGAGAGAGGAAGAGAGAATAAGGGAGAAAGTAGAAGGAATGAGGGATGGAGAAAGTGAAAAAAATAAATAGGGAAGGAAAGAAGAAGAGCAGAGAAAGAAGAGTGGGGACAGAGGAAGGGAGAGAACACCTCAGAATCCTGACTTCGGAAGAACTTTGCAGATTGGCCAACCCTCTCATTGAAGACTGAAAGGTTTAGTGGCTTGCTCAAGCTCACTCAGCTGTTCAGAAGCACTTTTGCAATTCAATGTTTTGTCTGATTTAAATTTCACCACAGCCCAATAATTTATGCTCCCTATGGCCTACTTTGTCCTGGTACTAAAATAATTTGTGTTTCCTTGTAACACACTAGCTGACAAAGGAGAAGAGACTTTCAAGAGTGTCAAATGGAAGAGGAAAAGAGCCTTGAGATGAAAGCAGAATTGATGAGGTGCTCTTTGCAGAATCCTGGTTTGAAATAACACCAAGAAAAAATCAAGCCATAAAGACCATGTTTCTTACCCTCATGAATCTACAAGGAAAAGGAACCCTTGTTAGTGAAGAATCTACTATCTGCAAACCATTAGAGATTCACACACATTAATTTCTTCTGCCTATTTCTCAAATCAGAAAAGTAAGGTTCTGTGACTTTCTTCCTATGATAAGGCTAGTGAGTGAATTTGAAACTCAAATCTTTAAGAGAGGTGAGAGGTGAATATGGGAAACGAAAGGAAGACCTGATTCAGAGATCAGAGGTAAACCACAGGCATAATCAGACTGGACAGCTCACTGATGAAAGATTTTCCCTTATGATGGGGCCACAGCTTTGTCTGTCTTTAATGCCAAGTCATGCAGATAGGCATTTCAGAGCCAGTTCAAATGGGAGTATTTAAGCTGTGATAAGGAGAGGGTTCAAATGGCCCATGACATGCATCGCAGATGACCTCCAGGTGATGGGTAGTGGGATCAGTGTGTTGTATCCCACAGACCCTATCTTCTGTGACATCATATACAGGCCCCCTGAGAGGCAGGATTTTTACAAATGTTCGAATCTTAGGAGGGAGGATCAAGTTGTTCCTGACAGCTCAGAGGCCCTCTGGGTGGGAAAGCACTGTGCCTCATGGTCTAATTTGATGTGCAGAGGTATTTTAACTGGACAGGTCACCCTTGCCTCTAATCTCAACAAAGTCAGAAATAATCCCCGTCCCAGCTTTCAGTAGAAATCATTGCGTGATCCTCCTGTCCAGTTTGGCAAATATACTCAATTGCAAGCCTTCCAATGTTTCTGTCCAGTGTGATGTGGTGAAGTGGGGAACTGTAGGGTCAGCTCTGCCTCTGCCAATTCCCTCTCCTGTGTGTCCTATATGGTGTGTGCCCCTCCCAACCTGCATTTGTCCTCCTCACCTGAAGATGGGCACATTAATTGCACCTGCCTCATAGAATTTCAGATGATTTGGATATGTAAATTTCTTAGAACAGTATCTGTCTTCGTGTATCAGTGCTGATTTTGTGCAATGGAATCTGAAGTCAAGGGCTGCTGCAAACATGTTTACTATTAAGCTTATTTCTTAAATAAGTTTGTTTTCCTTACATTTCATGTGTGTTTTCTTTCTGTGTTAGCTTGATTTCATGGAGTTCCAAGCAGAAATAATTTTAAGCTTAGTGCCTGAGTCCAAAATCTTTTCAAAACTTCCAGTTTCCCCAGATTATAAAAGTTTCTTGGAAATATGGGGGAAAGTTTCAGAAATAGGGAGAAAAATCTGTAAAGCTATGTAGAGTTGCAACTGTTCCAATAGGAATGGATAGAAAACTGATTGAGTCCTTTTTAAGATAAAAAGACTTGTGAAAATTCTCTGCCAGCCCATGCAGCACGTAGAGGCAGGCTAACAGTGAAGAGTAATGTTGATGGGTCTGTAGAAGTTAACAGAGAATGCTTTCCCCAAGTTGGCTACCTAGCTTCATGTTAAGATATCTACATGCAACTTTGCCAAGTCCTACTTGGAGTGAGGAAGAAGGACATGTGACCTAGGAAAGGGCCAGGTGTCATAAAGTTTGACTATTTTGTGTGATTGGAGCAAGTGAGGCAGTCAGAACTGTCTTGAGTGGCTGGCTAGCTGTGTGTTCTTCCTGGATGGAGCTATGGGCACTCATCTACATTGGAGTTTTGTGAACAAGGAGCATCGTCTTTTATGGATGAGGGCAGCTGTCACTCACATGGGGCCTGACAGTCAGGCAACCAAAAGAGCTGAGGCAGGTGCAGAATTTTAATGAGAGGCATGATGGACAAGCTGAGATGGGGCTGCACAATTCAGATAAAGATCTCAGAACCGGGTGTTGTCAAGACAGGACCTGCTTAAATCACACAGAAAAGACTGTGTTAAGGTAGATTCCAGTCTCAAGAACTGCTACAGTTTTGCAAGCAACTACAGTGACTGAAGTAGCAGAATGAAAAGAATCTGAGGTCAGGGGCTGGCGTGGCACCATGGCTAGCTCTCTTGAGCACAACTGCTTGAAGCAATGTGTTAAAAAGGATTTTGAGGCTATAACTGGGCCAAGTTGGAAAAATTGCTATGATTGATTAATGATGACTGCTGTGGACATACTATGGGGTGTGGTGGAATATTTGCAATATGTTTGCCTTTCCTAACGTAAATCTGGTCTTGATCCACCAGAAGGCCTTCTTCATTTCAACCAATTTGCATATGGAGATTTGAGTCTAGTCTGTGAACTAGACAGGGGTATTCTTCTGTGTGCATGTGATTCTTTGCATCAGCCTCTTCTCTCCAAGGCTTGCTCATGCAAGAATGTCTCTCTAGGGTCAGGGGAGGTTTCTGAGAACTGGACTTTGAACTGGAGCTTTGATCCCTCTTTCATCTAGTGAATGACCTTCAGATGCTGCTACTTGTATCTGAGTGACCATGACAACTTCTGTAACTCCAGAGCTCAACTACAGATACCTGAACTATGATTCTAGAAAACTGTGTGCTTTCTATTTATCCTAGGTTAGTGATCACAGTCAGAATATGAATTGTCATATAGAAATATCTTCTCTTTAAAGCCCCACTCCACTTGGACAAATTTCTCTCCCCATGTGTGAGGTTTTCTATGACCTCTAGGATGCTGCATAGGTGCCACACCATGGACATGCATTCTGGGGATGTGTGTTGCATGTGAAAATATTTTTCTGAACTGCAGTGGTGTTTTGGGCTCTGACACATTGCATGAAGACTTCTGTGCAGGTGAACTGTGACATGAGCATACTCAGAAGAGTCTGTTGCTGGAAAATGTTGATCTCCTTGGTGTAGAGACCCTTGTGGTTTCTCAGCCTTAAAAGTATTTACAAGCAGAATGTACTACTCTTTCTCCCCTTCCCTTGCCAGTTGCCAATGTCCATCCAGATGGGGAGCTTTCTAGCTTGGGCCAGTGTCCTCATTTTTCTTTTCTGCCATCACTTTGACTCTTAGCTCATGGCATTCAAACAGTTGACTTTCTTGGCCACCCCAGGCAACCAAAGACATAGGGAAACTGGATTTCCCTTGATGACTTCTTCCCTCAACATCCCTGTCTACAGTATTTTACTCTAGGAGACCCTAACCCAGCCTTAACCACCAACAACAAGTGAGACCACATGGAGCAGTGTTTGTTTTCAGTCTGGCTCAGCCCTTCCATTATTTTTCATCTTTCACTGCCTAGTTCAGCCAAGTGCCTGGTGGCTTTGTGCTGTTTACTAGGAGAGCAGCTACAAAATTTCACCCTTAGGTGCTAATGGCAGAAGGAGTAATATCTCTCAGGACTTTGGATTCCAAAAAAGAATTTGAGGAGAGGGGGGGGGGAAATGGCATAGATGGCAGAGGCTCTTTTCATCCCTCTGGTGATCAAATCAAAGTTGTGAAGGAAACAAGGAGAAGCAGCAAGGAAAAATCACCTAGGATCTAGAGGAACAAGCCATACAACTATGGAGAAATCCAAGAAATCACCTTGCGATGACTGAGGTATGATGGGGCAAGGATGCGGGGCTGCCTGGTCTCCAGCAGCTGAGTGACATGGGGGCTGCAGCAGCAGCAGCAGAAGATGTCTCTTAAAGGGGCTGTGACTACGAGTGGATTTTTGTGGTGATGGACCTGCTCACTCTAAGCACCAGTGCCAATTCAGCTCTTGCTCGCTCTAAGCACCAGTGCCAGTTCAACTGCGTGCAGGGAGGCACCAAGACTTACAGGGAAACATCGTCAGAGTGAGGGCTGAGGCAAGATTTACTCTGCACAGAAGTGCTGGTGGTATCCATTGTTCCCTGTTGAGCCTTCCCTGTTTCCAGTGCTTTTGACACAGCACCGCCATAGCTGCAAGGTCATCAAACTGGATAACAGGTCGCTCCACCCAGAAGATTCTCTGAAACTCCCAACTCTTGGCTCCACCCAAGCCATATCCAGATATATCCTCAGCAAGTCAGGTGCTCCTTGCTGAGCAGCACGTAGACTCACACTGGAGGCAGCTGGCCTCGTTTTCTGGTGTGGTTTCTTGAGGCAACTGTAAGCACAACATCTGTGAATTGCTTGCTGAATCTTAACAGGTGGCTCCGGAGGAGTAGAGGCTTGGGCTAAATTTGGCCTGCAGCTGAATCTGTCTCAGGATTGTGTCACTGGACACCTACTTCACAAATCCACACTAATAAGACCAGGAGACTTAGGTGCTTTGCTTAGTACATAGAAACAGAGACAGAAAGGCAGCAGAGATGGGAAGACAAAGAAGCAGAAACCATATGAGAGAAGAGAACAGAGATCCAGATATAATGGAGTCAAGTAATCTAACAGATGCAAAGCTCAAACCACTGGTTATAAATATGCTCAATGAAGTGTAGATAAATTCAGTGAGAACTTCATAAAAAACAAAAATGGATATGGAAATTATAAAAGGGAACCAGTCTGAAAGGAAGAACACATTATCTGAGATGAGAAGTATATTAAATGAAACAAATAAAGGAATAAACAAAGTGAATAAAGAAAAGAATCAAATGCCCTGTCTAGAGGATGAGGAAGCCAAGGATACTCAATCAAAATGGCAATAGATGAGATGCCAAGACTATAAAAATAATTTAAGGAGCATATGGGACACTATTAAGGGTTCAAATATCCGTCTGATCGGTGTACCTAAAGAAAATCAAGATGTTGAACAGCTGTTTGAAGAAATAATGATGGAAAACTTCCCTAAGCTGGTGAAGGAAATGGACATAAAACCCGAGGAAGCTCAGAGAATTCCAAAAATCAGAGATTCAAAGAGGCCCACACCAAGACACATCATAATTAAAATGCCAAAGGTTAAATACAAAGAAAGAATGTTAAAAGCAGCAAGAGAAAAACAGATAGTTACTTAAAAGGGAAACTCATAAGACTGGCAGCTGATTTCTCAAAAGAAACTATGCAGGACAGAAGGGCTCGGCAAAAAATATTTGACAGGATGAAGATCCAGGATCTACAACCAAGAATAATTCCATCCAGCAAAAGACAGATAAACAGCTTCCCAGACAAAAATAAGCTAAAGGAATTTATCACCACCAAGCCAATATTACAGGAAATGTTGGAGGGACTTCTTTTAAAAGAAAAACATGTATCAAAAACAGGAATAAAAAGTGGTAACAACTACATTCTTATCGATAAGTACCTCAAATGGAAAAGAATTAAGTGCTCCAAGTAAAAGAGTGGATGAATAGGAAGGAAAGCAAGACCCCTACAAGTTGCCTATAAAAGACTCACTTCAAATTAAAAGATACAGACTAAAATGAAGGGGATAGATAAAGATATTGATTTGATGGATGTAGAAGGTATTTAAGTCAGACAAAGAAAGATAAACACTATATGATTTCACTTATATGTGGAATCTAAGGAATAAAAAGAGCAAACTAATCAAAAATAGACTCACAAATATAGTGGACAATTTGGTGATGGACAGAGGGGAGGGGATTTGAGGGGCTGGGAGAATGGGGTGAAGGGTTAGAGAAGTACAAATTAGCTGATGGATGTTCACAGGGATGCGGAGCATGGCATAGGGAATGCAGTTAGCATTAATACATTGGCTAGGTGGAGCATCAGGGGAGGGAGACAGCAATTGGGGGGGATCATTTTACAAACTATATAGATGTCTAGCCAATGTACTGTACATTTGAAACTAATTAAAATAAATAAGTTTAGAAAAAAAAACCTGGAGGGTGAAGGTTTGAGGAGTAACAGTATACTATGTAGTCCTAAAGTATCTTCTCACAAGGTGCTTATCCCTTAGAAAGGGGGAAATGGTAACTTTTCAGTGGAAATCTGGCAGGCACCACCTAAACCACATCACTGTTAATAAGACATGCTGACATCATGTGCCTGCAGAGATGACACCCCTAAGAAAAACACAACACAACTTCTGTGCTGCTACTGCCAAAAATGCATACCTTGAATCTAATAATAAGGAAACCCCAGAGAAACCAAAATTGAGGGGCAGTCTGCTAAATAGCCTGTATTCATCAAAAACAGCAATGGCATGAAACACAAAAAAAGACTAAAATATTCTTCCAGATTAAAGGAGATTAAAGGGACACAACAACTGAATGCAAGGCATGATCTAGGACTTTCTTTTACTCTACATTACTGGGACAATTGTCAAAATCTAAATAAATTCTGAATAGGATTAAATTAGAAAAAAGAACTTGAAGAAGAAATAAATAACAATAAATTCTTCAGTTCACTGGCATTTCAGTGTGAAAAGGTTTTTTCAGTCTTCTCCAATCACACATGTAGAGGCCTCAGTCACACTGTCTGGGTTTGGTAACTCACATCCTAATGTGTTCTGAGGGCATCCCTTGTGTCAGGTCTCTGTCTGGGCTCAGTCTTTCATTCAATAATCTTAACCTCTGTGAAGTGGATGTTATCATCCTTATTTTACAGATAAAATTAGTTTACCTTCATGGAACTAAATGACTTCTCCCATGTCATACAGTATTATGTGGCATAATTAGGTTTCACACTCAGATTTCTGATGAAAACACCAGTGATGATTCTGTCTCAGTATAGAGATGTCAATGGAAATTCAGCTCGAGCCCCTCTATACAGGTCTGCCCTCAGCACCCTGCACTCTGTCTTTCTCCCCATCCCAGAGGGGACTGACAGGAGTTATGTTTGACTCATTTCTGATCTCTAATTCTTGGAACATACCAAACTCTTGATGACCGATGAATAAAAGGATATTAGAATTTAGTTAACACACATGTATTAGTTTCGAGTGTCTGCGGTAACAAATTGCCACTAATCTTGTGGCTTAAAAAACAGAAATGTATTCTGTCACAGTTCTGGAGGCCAGCAATTCAAAATCAGTTTCACTGTGCCAAATCAAGGTGTTGGTAGGACTGTGTTCCTTCCAGAGGCTCTTGAGGAGAATCTGTTCCTTGCTTCTTCCAGCTTCTGGTGGCTACTGATCTTCCTTGGTTTATGGCCACATCACTCCAATCTCTGCTTCAGTGGTCACATGGCCTCTTCCCCTGTGTGTGTTTCAAAACTCCCTCTGTTTCCCTCTTATGAGAATACTTGTGATCACATTGGGGGCTCCTCCAGATAATCCCAATCATCTCCCTAAGGCAAGTTTCCTAATTACTTCGGCAAAGACTTTGCCATATAAAGCACCACTCACAAGTGCACATCTTAGAAGGTCTTTATCTAGCCTGCCATACACACAGCTCCAGCATTTAGAAGCCTCGATGTGAGACTGGGGTGCCAGTCCCATTCCTTCATGTTACTGGTGAGGTCAGTGATGACACTGGGAGATGCTGGACCAAGGATCTCACTCCTTTCAGAGAAATGAATGTGCCCACTGGTCAGCTTCCCTGGCAGAAGGAGCAGCTTCCTTGCCTCCATTAAAAAGAGCTTGATTCAGAGTCTCTTCACTTCTCAGCAGGGCGACATGGGACAATGATCCCAGATCTCCTAGACCTCAATTCCTTTATCTTTAAATAATAAATTACCTACCATCTAGCTTTCTTATGAAGACTATGTGACAGAGACTCTGTACCTGGGATATATTCACACATCTTAGAGCATTAGCTACTATTATTGCTGTTATTTTTGGCTAAGGCTCCTTGGAGATCTAAGCTTTATGGATGGAAACCCATGATTTTCAAAGATTTCCTAACTCATTTCTAATTACTCAGCAGTATCCCTGACAGGTCAATGGCCTAGGAGTGAATGAAAATAAAAGGTCAAAAAAGCTACCTGCTATGGTCATATTTATCTTTTGATAATATTAAATTTCTTCTGACAAAAGCACTTAGTCATGCAAGCTGCTTTTCTATTCACTGGGAGCCAAGTAGGTGGCAAAATAAGGTAGGAGGTCTTCTTTTAATTCTTCTAAGTCACCTTAGAATAAAATACTAAACATTGCTGTGCTCCAGAAGAGTAGCCAGAATAGATTTGAATTCTTCTCTTTCACATCCAAGCTGTGCAGCACAAGGTGTTTGCCTTCTTCATGCCAGTTTGAATTCTCTTCCTTACAGGAAAAGAGAATCTGACAGATTAGATTTAGTTAAAACTTAATAAATAGAATGTGATAAAAGCCTTCTCTGTTGACATTTTAAAATTTTCCTTAGCTACAACCAGCACTTCCCTTTCCTTATGCTCATCAGAATGATGAAAGAGTGATTCCTTCATATGTCACTGAGGCAACCCAGCAGACTTGCTCATGACCTTTGTCATGGACTCATTATCAGTCCTTACTTCCAAAAGCACTACATGGAACAGACTACGGGTCTCCCCACATTGAGGTCTTGGGGAATTTTGTCTTCATGGATCACCATTTGTCATTGTAATTATCCATGCATGTCTGTGTGTCTGTGGTAGGTGGGTGTGCTATTCCTGGGTGCTTTGCCCTGCCTCTGTGCAGCACCTCCCACAAGAGTGAGTGGAGTATCTTTCCCATCCTTGGGAGGTTAAGTTTGGCCAAGGGAGCACATCCAAACCGAGTGTGTGGGCTGCAGGCAAGCTCAGTTAAACCCAGCCAAACCCAACCCAGAAGAGTTGAACCCCAGCCTAAAGATCTGTTGTGAGAAAAAGAAATGTGTACCATTCTAGTCACTGAGATTTTGAGGTTCTTGATTATGCAGAAAACATGACTAACACAGAGTCTTTCACTCACTGGCTTATAGTTAGTTGCCTTGATGAGAGGCACCACACATATTCACCAGATGCCAAGACCAGCGTGGATGCTTAAATAGCCATTAACTGCAGCAAGAAATGGCTTTTATTTTGATTCAGACTTTCCTTTCCTTTAATAAATGCCATGAGCTGGTGACTGGTGGTTCTAGCAGAGCTGGTAAAATGAGAGCTAGAACTGCATTGATGATGGCATGGAGTCAGGCATAGCTCCTTATGTAACCTCATATTGCTCTAGTCACATAGACCCAGAACTCTCTTCTGGCCCCAAACCAGACCTGTAATGTTCATGTTCTTTTCCAGCTATATATATGCGAAGTGGGCTCACAGATGTGTCACCACCTGGTGGGTAGAATTTTAAGGTATCCTGGCATTCATGTGAGGGGCAGGAGAGGGGAACATGGCAAGAAGAGCCACACCAGGGTAAAGGGGATAGACTGACCATTGGTGGGCATTGTAAATTTAGGTTGAACAGTGATGACCATTATAGTGGGCATTACAGTCAGCGAGGACTTTTTGGCAGGGCCTGCGCTTCTAGGTAGGTGAGTGGTATCACCTGGCTCAGGAAGGGGCAGGTGAGTGGGTGGCAGCTGTCTACATAAAAGCAGGTCCGTAGGAGCGCTTTGGGAGTAGTTGGATGAAGAAAGAGACCTAGTTTCATTCTTTTGGAAAGGGAATTCAAAAGCTTATGAGGAGTAACAAAGCAGGCAGAGTCCTGAGCTCAAAGGTCAGTAGCCCAGCAGGAAACTGGAGTTGCTGTTTCCCACTGGCCCCAGAGGGCATAGGACAGCACATCTGAGTGTTAGGACTGAGCATGTCGGGCCCAGGGAAGAAGGGCCTATCTCCACCCACACTGCCTGGAGAGATCCAACATCTATGGAGCTCTCAGAGCTGACACCTATAAATGGGCTCCTACCTGTGCCATTCCATTCCCTCCCCACCCTGGGTCTCTCCTTATCTCCACACTATTATTTCCTTCTTCATAGCACTTGACATATTTAGTAACTCTACACTTAACCATTGTCTTACCTCCAGACACTAAGTTCTGTGAGGCCACTGTTTTGGTCACTATTGCAGCTACGGAGCCTGATACATGGCTTGACTCAGGGTGAACTCTTGAAAAATATTGGTACAATAAAAAAGGAATGAATGAAGAAGAAAGGAGAATCAAGGCAAATTTACAAAAAAAAAAAAAACCTAAGACCCCATCTGTGTTTCTTGAGTTAATGACATTGGCAAACAACTTCTTTGTTCATTCCCTCCCCCAGCTGCCACCCAGAAGACACAGTTATGGATTGATAATGTCTGATCCTGAGCCAAGGCTGAACTCCACTGCTACCTCTTCCTGTCAGATTTTGTAATTGTTCTAATCCAGCAGAGCTTTGGTTTTCACAGTTTAAAAGTGGGAGTAATAACAACTTCATGGAGCAGTAAATAAAATAATGAATGAAAACTGCAGTGCTTATCACACAATGGTAGATAAATAAATGCTAGCTAGTTCTTCCTTTTTCTTGGACTTAATGAATTTTTGATTCTTGCTTGCAAGAAACAAAATTCAACTTAAAGCAGATTCTAAGAGTAGGAGAGATTTTTAGGCAGGATTCTGGGATGTCTCCTGGAGTACAGGGGGGCCATTGGATAGCCATGGTCAGGAGGTGCAGCTCTGGGACCTGAGCAGAGGGGCTCTGAGGCTTTGCTGGAATGTTGCCTTCAGCCCCTGCTTGGTCCATCATGGCTAAGGAAACAGGGTCTTGCAGAATGAACTTGGAAGCCAAGAACTCAACCTTCCAGGGAAGGAGATGCTCATGGTCAAAGGACAAGGGCAGGACAAAGTTTCATTTATGTAAAATGACACTCTTCTACGTCATTTCCTCCATGAGATGGGTTTCTGAATCCCTAGCTGACAATATTATTTTCCTTCCATGGTATTATTTTAATTCTTCACTTTGGGCACTTGTAATTTTATATCACCATATCTATCCGGTATGCCTTCCCCATTGTGTATCCTTCCAGAGCAGGGGCCTTGTTGGATTATCCCTTACATCTCTACAAGCAAACGACCAGCACATTGTAAGCATATCTCTGTGTGTACTTGGCTTAGTTAGTTGTCATATGCAAACAGAAACAAGAGAGTGAATGCTCCAAGATGTGTAAAAATAAGCCCTACTCTTTGGTGAGTCAATGTGTTCATTTCTCCTACTATGCAACAGACACCACACTAGGCCAAAATTCTATTTCCCTGATCCACAGACTAAGATATGGGTACAAAGGAGTCATTTTCAGGAGACAGATCCACTTCCAGCCCATGTGACTTGGTGGTTGACTAGAACTTTTATTTCTGTTTCCCCCAGTAACTTAATAAGTATTTCTTACTTCAGTGTAGTGCTAGTAATTGAAGAACTAGCTTTGGTCCAGCTCATAAAAAATTCATTCCCTATGTTTTACTCTGGCCTTTAGATCAATCATATTGTCTCATTTTAAATTGTATAATTGTATAATTTTCCAAGAATTTAACCAAATATTCAAGAAAATTGCCAGTTTGATAATTGAATGCCAGAAACAGAGAAGTCCTAGAAATCTTATTTTAGGAGACTTTGGATGACAGATTTTCCTGAGGGGCTATCATTTGACAATAAATGAATATTTCATTGGATCTGTTGGAAATGTTTTCTTTGAAAGTTAATTCATGGCTTTAGGCTCTTGCTGGTTTATTTCCACTTCAGAATCCAGGAGTTATATTGGATTCAGCTTTTCCACTCCTGGGAAGAACTATAAATTTTAAAACCAAGGCATAATTTATTTTTCTTAAAAAAAAAAACAAAAACATTTAATGGTTATTTTTGTTACAAATGAGAATCAATAGAAATTAACCAAATGTTGACAAACCGATAGTATGTTCGGTGTCGAAGTTATTTTGTCCCTATTAAAGCAACTTAGCTCTCACAGAACATAAAATGTGCAAGCCTGCTTATATTCATCATGTGAATTGTAGACAATACAGTTCTCTGTGGTTTGTAAGTCTATAGACTTTAGACTAGATAATAAGTATAAAATGTGTCTAAGCACCACAAGCTTCTCCCACCATTTGCTCCATAATGTTCCAGTAAAGAATTGCACAGTACTATGACACATGTGATAGACAGGCAATCTAAGTTTCTGTTTTGAGTGTTGAATGGATGGATGGATAGCCCAGGGTTTGAGCACCAAGCTCCCAAAATATTATACCATCAGTGATGATTTAAGACAAAATTGCCCACTACCTGATAGGATGCAATAAAAACCAGCATCGCTTCTGGGATATTGCTGCCAATGAGGCAAAATCTGAATCGAATCCCAAGGAAACATCAAATAAACCCCAAATGGGGTACATTATCCAATATAATTGGCTGTCTTCTTCAAAAGTGCTGAGGTCTTTCAAGTCAAGGAAGACCAAAGAGATGTGACAAACTGAAAATGGCTAATGGCACATGGCAACTAAATGCCACCCATGATTCTGATCTGAGCCTTTTTGTAACAAAGGACATTATTTGGGCAGCTGGAGATATTTGAATGAAGTCTGAGGATAAGGAAGTGTAACCTGTCAATGTAGATTTTCTGATTTTGATGGTTGTATTGTGGTTATGAGGGTGTTGGGGGTGGACAAAGGTCCACAACTTACTCTTAAATGGTTCAGGAAAAAAAAAGGTGTTAATTTTGTACTTGAAACTTCTCTGAATATTTAAGATTTTTTTCAAATTTAAATAAAGGGGTTGAGGCCTTCTCAGTCCACCCTTTAAACTTCATACCCCCTCTGGAGCTCGTCAACCATTGGACAAAGCAGTTTACTCATGTTGCCTGAGCTTCAGTCCAGTTCTGTCTCTTTAGTTAGACTGAATATTATAATTTATATCTGCTCATTTGTTGCTACTAATTAATAGTTAAATGACCTACCTGAACAACCCAGTGATTTTTACAAATTGCAGAGCCGATATTTTGGAGTGCAGAAGCAACATCAGCCATGCAGTGATGCACAGAAGATACCAGACACACTGGAGTCACCGTATTTCAACCTCTCACTTTACAAGTGAGAACACGGAGGTGAACACAGAGCTATGGTCAGCAGCCTGAACTCAGCCTCTGGGCCAGCATATTCCCCAACATGATTTCCTTGCATTTCTCCTACTAAACAGACCCTTAGCACTGATCTTGGTATGGCTTTCCTCTTCAGGGCCTTGGGGGCTATGCTCTTGAGCTAGGCACTAAGGAGGTGGCTAGAGAACATTCTCAAGGCTTCAAATAAACCAGGAGGTTACTAAAGGAAATAGAGAGGTAGGAGAGAGAGCAAAAGAGCAAAGAAAAAATGGAATACATTTTAGTTACGTTTTCTTTCAGTTAGTTGTAATGGAGTTTGTGCAGTGAGAGGCCCAGAGAGAGTGCTTCCTGGAAAGAGTGACTTTGTGGTTAAAAGCCTGAACTTTGGACTTAGATTTCAACATAAATACAAATCCAGTGAATAACAACCACCCTGCATCCAGCTGGGTGGACCCGCTCAGTGCACCCTGGAGCCTTTACACCCAGTCCTAGAGACCAGCCATCAAAGCTGCAAAGTGCAGGAGAAAAGCAAATTCAGGTGTTCCTGCCAGTGATCCAGAAGATGATATAATAAACTCTCCAAGACATGACTGGACAAGATAATGGTGATGCACATTGCAAAACAAAAGGTACATGTTTATCTCTTCTGCAGTAACATAAAAAAAATCTTTTAAAATTGTATTGAAAACAGGGAAGACTAAAAGTGCCTTCTCAAAGACAGTGATCTCCCAGGTAGATGCACTCCCTCAAGGCAAACCTCAAGACACCTCTTCTCTTAAAAATAAGCTCCAGGTTGTCTGAGTCTGCAGTACAGCAAAGCTGATGGAAGAAACTTACAGTCGTGCCATCTTTGCAAGGAGCATGTCAAGGCAAAGGGAGGAAAGGCTGTGCTTGGGGAGAACCCGTAATGTTGTTGATGTTGGTCAGATGAAAAGGAGAGAAAGAGAAACCACCACACAAAACCCCGTGACCTGCTGTGCTTCAGAATGAGTCTGGAAATCTTTGCCTGCCCAAGAGCATGTTCAGAGCAAGAAACTAAAGTTGAGTCTCCTCCCTCCACACAAATGGTTGGGAGTTGCCAGGCCATGGCATAGCCAGCAGCTGGGGGCACAAGTCCTCTGTCCCGAAGGAGGGTCCAGGAGGTGCAGCCCAGTGTCCACTATGATGGACAATATGACAGAAACAAGTTCATTAGTAAAATGAAACTGAAGCTTTTACTTTTGTATGCAGAGAAAATGTTTGTAGATTTATCTGAAGATGGAAGTTGATATTCCAAAAGCTATGTTCTGTATACGAAATAACCAAAAAGCTGAAGGGCTGACACAAACCACTTGAATGTACATCAGGTCTGGATGAGAAGCTCACTGGGCAAAATGGACGAGTTTGATCAGGTATTCTTATTAGTGATGGTCCAGTCATGTGCACTTTGACCATGTCTGAACCACTAAATAGAATGAACAAAGGAACAGTTCTGTGGGTTGAAATTAGACTTCTTGGTTCTCTACTTATAAACAAGGTCTCCACTGGGTTGGGAATTACACCTTTGTCTCCGAATGTCACTGAGTCTTATGGAGATTGTGGATATGCAGTCCTGACCCCTAACTTGCTTCTGCCTACAAAATGCTACATAATGCCTTGCAATGGTGTATTCTTTAAAAAGGGGGAGTAGAAATGCCTCTAATTTGAAAGGCACAAAAATCAAGAAGACCAATTAGGATGAAAACTGGCTTTGGGTAAATAGTGTATATAAAGGAAGTATAAAGTAAAAAGGCAAGGCAATTTATGAGCTGTCCAGCAGCTACAGCTCACTTTGATGAGCCAAGAAAATATCTTCAGGAATATGAACCGGTCATTAGAGGAAAACACTGCATCAGCTTTAGTTTGCAAGAATGAAATATTGGCCAAAAAAGAGAGGAAGAAAAATTCAAATGGATCTTCGTTAGTGGTTGGCTCAAGTTTATCATATTTAAAGTCCTTTTGAGACTTGGAGAAAAAATATTTAAAAAAATAGGAAAGGGGAAGTGCATGGTCCAATTGAGGTCATGCTTATAGAGATAATTTTACAATAATTTAAGTGTACACTTCATACAAGTGTAGCCTAAGTAAGATTTTAAAATATATGTTTAGTGCATGCTTTGAGTGCAAAAAATGCAAAAAGATTACACCACTGTCAAGATTTTAGGAACAATAGATGATTTTTTTTCATGACTCCAAATAAGTTTATTAATGTTCATAAACCAGACACAAATTATACAGATAAGACAGCATAAAAATAATCTTAAAATGTGTGAATGATGGGGAGTTTTGGAAAACATAGCAGAGTGAGAGATGTAGAGATATACCCAGATCTCTCCTCTTGAAACAACAATAAGCTGAACATCTAAAACTCAACAACAACAAAAAAACCACCCAAACTGCACACCAGCACATCTGAGCATGGGATACGTGCATAAAAGCTACCACAGTAGAATACACTTTCATTAATACCCAGGAAGACAAATAGTCCATTAAACACCATAAACATAAACTAAGGTAACAAGGTATCTCAGAAAAAAAGAGAAAAATCTCCAGAAAACAAGCTTACAGACATAGAAATATGCAACTTAAATGACAGAGAATTCAAGATGGTACTTCTGAAAAAACTCAGTGAATTCTGAAACAAGTCATATCAATAATTTCAGGAATTGGAAAAAACAGATGAGCAGAGGAAGGAGACGGAAACCCTCAAAAAGAACTGAATAAATTTTCTGGAGATAAAAACAACAACAATAACAACAACAACGACACTGCAAGAGTTGAAAAATGAAATAGCAAGCTTGAGAAATAGAGTCAACCAAATGGAGGAAAGAATCAGTGATATCGAGGACAGAAATCTAGAAATAAATCAGAAGGAAGAAGAGAGAAACCAAAGAATAAAAAATAATGAAAGAAATACAAGAACTAGCTGATACCATCAGGAGAGGAAACCTAAGAATAATGGGTGGGCATTATCGAAGGTGAGGAAAAGGAGCAGGGACTAGAAAGCATTTCCAGATAAATAATTATGAGAATTTCCCAAAGCTGAAAAATGAGCTGGAGCTTGGAATTCAAGATGTCAACAGAACATCCAATTATCTCAACCCAAAAAGGCCTTCACCAAGACACATTGTATTAAAATTATCAAAAATCAATGACAAAGACAGAATTCTCATAACTGCCAGGGAGAAGAAAATGGTAACTTATAAAGGAAAATCCATTAGATTATTGTCGGACTTTTCA
>NW_011889317.1:314938-318053 GCF_000151845.1 Pteropus vampyrus
CAACAGAACATCCAATTATCTCAACCCAAAAAGGCCTTCACCAAGACACATTGTATTAAAATTATCAAAAATCAATGACAAAGACAGAATTCTCATAACTGCCAGGGAGAAGAAAATGGTAACTTATAAAGGAAAATCCATTAGATTATTGTCGGACTTTTCAGCACAGACCTTACAAGCCAGAAAGGAGTGGAATCAAATATTTAAACTATTAAGTGAAAAGAACTAGCAGCCTAGAATAATGTATCTAGCTAAGCTCTCCTTTAGATATGAAGATAAATAAAGACCTTTCCAGACATAAAAAAATTGAGGGAGTTATCCACTATGAGGCCTGTACTACAGGAAATACTGAAAGGGGTCAGCTCACCTAAAACGAAATGACAAAAAAAAAAAAAACATAGTTAAGAGTAAAGTGACTATCAGCAAATAGAAGCAGAGGAGTGCAACCCTTACTAAGAACAGGGCATTATAAGCTTAAACAATGAGAAGAAAATTGCTATAGCAAGATAGTCATGAACATTCAACATACATAGGGAGAAACTGAGACAACAATGACTGAAAAGGAGGATTCAAAGATCCACATTCGCGAAGGGGAATGGAGATAAGGCACACACAGAAGAAAATGGATGACTGTGTGTGTGTGTGTGTGTGTGTATATATACGTTATATATATAACGTATAGATTATATGTGTGTGTGTGTGTGTATATATATATAAGGTATATATAAGGTATATATAACGTATACATTATATCCTTTACATATTCATAATGATAACCACACACCAAAGATTCAAAACTGAAGTATATAACATAAAACAAAAAGAACCAGAGGGAAACCCCACAAAAGCCAAACAAAATAAAGAAAACAGAAACATAAGGACAAGGAAGCAACGGAAACACCGAGCTACCAGAAAGCAAAAGATAAAATGGCAATAAGAAGACCTCATATTTCAATAACCACCTTAAATGTAAATGGACTGAACTTACCAATAAAAAGGCACAGGGTTGCAGATTGGATCAAAAAACAAAATCCAAACATATGCTGCCTCCCGGAGACACATCTCAGCTCCAAAGATAAATATAGACTCAAAGTGAAAGGGCAGAAAATGATATTCCAAGCAAATGGCATTCAGAGAAAAGCAGGAGTAGCAGTAATAATATCAGACAAAATAGACTTCAAAATAAAAAAAGTAAAGAAAGATACTGAGGTACACTTCATAATGATAAAGGGAATCATGCACTGAGAAGACATAACACTTATTAATAACTAGGCTTCTAATCAGGGAGCCCCGAAATATGTAAAGCAATTACTACCAGAACTAAATGGAGAAACAGACCAAAACACGATCATGTAGGGGACCTACTATGAAAGCAGGAAGAACCATAAATACATGGGGATTAAACAACATTTTACTAAAGAATAACTGAGTCAGAGAAAAAAATAAAAAGAGAGATCAAGAGATACATAGAAACAAATGATAATGATGGTACAACATATGAAAACTTTTGGGGCATACAAAAGCGGCCATAAGAGGAAAGTTCAAATCATTACAGGCCTATCTCCAAAAACAAGAAAGAGCCCAAATAAACAACCTAATGCTTCATCTTAAAAAACTTGAAAAGGAAGAACAAAAGAAGCCGAAAATCAGCAGAAGGAAAGAATAATCAAAATTACAGCATAAATAAATGAAATTGAAAACAAAACAAAAAACAATAGAAAAAATATATGCAATAAAGACCAGTTCTTTGAGAAGGTTAATAAAATGGATGACCCCCTGGCAAGACGCACTAAAGAGAAAAGAGAAAGGACACAAATAAACAAAATCAGGGATGAAAGAGGGGAAATTATTACAGACACCACAGAAATACAAAGGATCATATAAGAATACTATGAAAAAAATATATAACACCAAATTAAATAACCTAAAAGAAATGGACAAGTACTTAGAAAAATACCTTCCAAGACTGAATCAAAAAGAACTAGAAAATCTAAATAACTGATCAGCAGTATGGAAATTGAAACAATTATTACAAACCTACCAAAAAGTAAAAGTCCAGGACTAGATAGCTTTACCAGTGAATACTACCAAATATTCAAAGAAGATTTAATACCTATTCTCCTCAAACTCTTCCAAAAAATCAAAGAGGAGGCAATACTTCCCAACTCATTTTATGAGGCCAATATTACTCTGATGCCAAAACCTGGTAAAGATAACACAAAAAAGAAAACTACAGACCAATTTCTCTCATGAACATAGATGCAAAAATCCTAAATAAGATACTAGTGAATCGAATACAGCAACATATTAAAAAGATTATATACCACGATCAAGTGGGCTTCATCCCAGAGGCACAGGGATGGTTCGACATACACAAACAGATTAATGTAATACACCACATAAACAAATTAAAAAATAAGAATCATATGATCATATCAATAGATGCAGAAAAAGCCTTCAACAAGATACAGCATTCATTTATGATCAAAACACTTCACAAAATCAGTATCAAAGGAAAGTATCGTAACATAATAAAGGCCATCTATGACAAACCCTCAGCCAATATCATATTTCATGATGAAAAACTAAAAACCTTCCCTCTAAGATCAGGAACAAGGCAAGGCTGTCCACTATCGTTACTGTTACTCAATATAACATTGGAGGTCCTAGCGAGTATAATCAGACAAGAGAAAGATGTAAAAGGCATCCAAATAAGAAACGAAGAAGTCAAACTGTCACTATTTGCGGATGACATGATTCCCTATATAGAAAATCCTAAAGACTCCACAAGAACACTACTAGTAACAATAAGCAAATACAGTAAACTTTCTGGATACAAAATCAACTTTCAAAAATCCATAATGCTCCTATACTCTAATAACAAAATGTCAGAAAAAGAGGTGGAAAAAATAATTCCTTTTGCAATTGCAACAAAAAGAATAAAATACCTAGGAATAAATTTAACGAAACATGTGAAGGACCTATATAATGAAAACTACAAGACTCTAGTAAAAGAAATAGAAGATACAAAGAAATGGAAAGATATTCCGTGTTCTTGGCTTGGAAGAATCAACATAGTTAAACTGACCATATTACCTAAAGCATTCTACAGATT
>NW_011889317.1:318103-318457 GCF_000151845.1 Pteropus vampyrus
GAAGATACAAAGAAATGGAAAGATATTCCGTGTTCTTGGCTTGGAAGAATCAACATAGTTAAACTGACCATATTACCTAAAGCATTCTACAGATTCAATGCAATCCCCATCAAAATCCCATTGGCAATTTTTAAAGAAATAGAAAAAAAAATCATCAGATTTGTATGGAAGCACGAAAGACCCCAAATTGCCAAAGCCATCCTGAGAAAAAAAAAATGAGGCTGGAAGCATCACTCTGCCCGACTTCAAATTATACGACAAAGCGACAGTAATCAAAATGACATGATATTGGCAGCAAAACAGACATATGACCAGTGGAACAGAATTGAGAGTCCAGAAGTAAAGCCATATTTA
>NW_011889317.1:318795-322682 GCF_000151845.1 Pteropus vampyrus
CAAAATTAACTCAAAATGGATTAAGGACCTGAATATAAGGCCTGAAACAATAAAATACATAGAAGAAAACATAGGAACTAAACTCAAGGACCTTGAACTTAAAGAAGATTTTATAAATTTGACCTCAAAAGCAAAGGAAGTAAAAGCAAAAACAAATGGATGGGACTACATCAAACTAAAAAGCTTCTGCTCAGCAAAAGAAATCATCAACATGGTAAAGAGACAACCATCTGAATGGAAAAATGTATTTGCAAGCAATGCTTCAGATAAGGGCCTAATATCCAAAATATACAAAGAACTCATAATTCAGCAATGAAACAAAAAAAAACCTAATGATCCAATCAAAAATGGGCAGAGGACCTGAACAGACACTTCTTCCTAGAGGACATACAAATGGTCAACAAATATATGAAAAGATGCTCAACATCGCTAGCTATTAGGGAAATGCAAATCAAAACCACAATGAGATATCATCTCACATCTGTTAGAATAGCTATAATCAACAGGACAGGAAATAACAAATGTTGGAGAGGATGTGGAAATAAAGGAACCCTCATACACTGCTGGTGGGACTGCAAATTGGTACAGCCACTATGGAAAACAGTATGGAGGTTGCTCAAAAAACTAAAAATTGATCTACCATATGATCCAGCAATCCCTCTACTGGGTATTTACCCCAAAGACTTGAAAACCCATATCTGAAAAGATATTTGTACACCGATGTTCATAGCAGCATTATTCACAATGGCCAGGACATGGAAGCAACCGAAGTGCCCTTTGATAGATGATTGGCTAACATAACTGTGGTACATATACACAATGAAATATTATTCAGCCATAAGAAGAGATGAAATACTGCCATTTGCGACAGCCTGGATGGACCTCAAGATAATCATGCTAAGTGAAATAAGCCTGACAGAAAAAGTTGAAAATCACATGATATCACTTATATGCAGGATATAAACTTAAAAGCAACAAATGAACAGGACAAACAGAGAGTCATGGACATGGACTATAGACTAGTGGTTACCAGAGAGTAGGGAATGGTGGGGAGGGGGAAGGTTGATGGGGTAAAGGGGGTCAAATATGTGGTGACGGAAAGAAATCTAACTATGGAAGGTGAACACACAGTGTAAATATGTATATGTCCTACTGTTAAGGCGTACAGCTAAAACTTATTGGATTTTGTTAACTAATGCCACCATAAAAAAATAAATAAAATTTTAAAAAATATATGAATGATAAGAGAAGGTATTATTAGTTAAGATATAGGTTGTGGTTGCTTTAAAAGAAAGCAAATAAGAGCAGCTTAAATAAAATAAAAGTTTATTTTTCTCTTACATATAAGTCCACATGGGTAAGTGGTCCAGTGAAATGAGATGACTTTGGTCCCTAAAAGGTCCAGGAACTAGACATTGTGTGGCCCTGCTCCACCATGTCTTGGGCTATGCCTTCATTTTCATGGTTGAAGATGTCCCGCCACTGCCATATTTGACTTCCAGGATATGGGAAGGGGAAAGAGGAAGTAGATGGCATGCAGCTTCCTTTTACATGTACAACCAGGAAGTTGTACTTAATACTTCTGCTCACAGCCCATTGAATGCAACTTAATTGCCTGGCTATATGCAATCATCAGAGTCTCAGAAATGCAGTCTTGAGCTGGAAAACCATGTGCTAAATGTGGGACAGAGGTGCAAATGAATAGTAGAAGACAACTACCAGTCTGGGCACTCAGATTCCTTCTCATGTCTTATTTCACTAGCACTGAGATAGTGCTTTGACCACAAGCTGAAAGCCAGCCCACCATTGACTCATTGCACTTCAGCCATTATCAAGGGGAAGGAGAACATGTATGGCAGGTAGTTTCCTTTGAAGGATGAGACTTGGAAGTAGCCCACGCTATTTCTGGTCAATTCCATTTGCCAGAACACAGTCTCATGGCCACACGAAGCTGCAAAAGAGGCTGAGAAATGTCTTGGGAGTGTGTGTATGGGGAGATCCTATGAATAACAGGAAGAAAGAGAGAATGAATGTTGGGAGACAAGTTGCAGTCTCAAATACAGGTAGTATAAAATGTAATTGCTAAAAGCAAGTTCAATTTACTTAAGATACTAGCAAATAACTAGATAGAGCAATGATGTTTCTAATTATGAAGGACCTTTATTAATCAAATGAGCCCATCTGGCTTTCCAACTTGAAAACACTTTGTGTATTCTTAAAAAATAATGATTTCCCTTAGAAACAATTTGTCATTCAAATGGCATTTTGAGCAATTTTGTTTGAATTAGAGAGGCTTACCTGTAAAAGGGCAATGTGATTTCAGCAGTTTCCCAAATATGTCCTGTGAAGTGATTTTGGAAAAAAGATGCATGATCTCCTCTCCTTGAGTGTGTTGCACATTAAATTTTTACAAGTCCTGCAGGAAGCATCTGCTTCATTTTCTTAACTCAGTGTAGGCTAAACCTATTTGATCATCGAGCCCCTTCCTACAATGACCGTTTTACCCTTACATGCAATTAGCACTTCATGGGGCACATTTTGAGAAACACTTTCTAATGCGGTATACATAAGTGATAATAAGAAATAGGGTAATAAATAAGCAATATTCACAGTATATAAGTCACAGCCTATTACAAAGATAATTGAGTAGCCAGGAATAAAAACGGTCAGACACTGTGAGACCCTGAGCATATCACTCAGACTCCTGGAGCCTCAGCTTTCTCACTGCGATAAGAGAGAATTTACCAGCTCACAACTAATTCTTGAAATATGAGCTCATATCCCTTCTTTCCCTAACACAGTGCATTGAATGTAGACCAAAAAGATTATGATTTTAGCAAAAACAGTTTATTGGAGGCAAGGACTAAATCTTTCTCCACTGTAACCAGAGTCTTCCCTGTGATATACTATCATCTTAATGAATGCTTCCTGAGTTTGGGAGTGAATGAACGAATGAATGGAGGAGAGCCTAGGAAAACAGGTGACCTAGCCACCTGTAGGAGATGACTTATGATTGACCACATATGGAAGAAGCTATTGAGGTAAGAAAGTGACTGGATAGCGGAGGACTCCGGAAGTCTCCCCAGTGCCCTGCTCTCCCCTTCACACTACAGCTGCTCACACAGCAAGAGAGTCCAGCTCTGTCCTGGACATGGAGCAGAGGCAGGAAACAAAGGCTATATGTCAGAATAACTCAAATGCCAACCTTTTTCTCCATTGCTATTTGGATCAGAATTCAGCTCTGATGGGAAATCTTCATCTTGTCATGGGAAAACACTCATTAGAATGTTAAGGAGAAAAAGCAAGTTTCTAGTCTATGGATGGTACATATCACTTAAAGCCTGTAGAAACAAAACAAAACAAAACAAAACAAAATTTGCGTAGATATAGTCATGAAAAAAACTGGAACGAAATATAGCGATATGCTAATAATTCTTATCACTGGGAGTAGGGTTATGAGTGACTTTTATTATTGTTGCTGTTGTTGTTTTTGCTGTCGTTGTTATGTTCTTTCCGTGAGTAACCTGGCCTTACCAACCCAAGCTTACCAACAAAGTCACATTCACATTTACATTGTGCCTCAAATTCACTAGCCCAGGGGCCCCAGTGGAAGCCTTTATACCCTGCCTGGCTGTCACTGGATGTAGGACTCCTCGGGCAAGGCTGCTCTCTGCTGCCAAGTCAGACTGAAGGAGCTGACAACTGGAGAGCCCTGCTGTCCACACTCCCATCATCTTTCCTGGAGGGAGATCTGGAGATGCATCAGTTGCAGTGTCTGAGCTGAAGACCCGCAGCCCCCACCCACACACTATGAAGCTCCCTAAAGTCTCCGGCCTGCAAGGCACAAGTCCAGACGTTGCAATACATGCGCATTCTGCTGAAAGTCT
>NW_011889317.1:323877-359138 GCF_000151845.1 Pteropus vampyrus
GAGTAGGCGGTGCCACACGCCCATTGGGTCTAAGGGGATGGGGTGAGCGTTATTGACAGCCTAAGGGGTGTGTGCTTAGGGGGAGGAAGTGATGAAAGTTAAAGGAAGTAGGAAGTAGGAAGTAGGAAGTAGGAAGTAGGGCTCCGCAATGTCTGAGGCAGGCAAAACACCCAGTCCTGCAACCAAGCCTCTGCGGCCCAAAGACCCGCAGCTCCCCACACAGCAGGAGCTCAGAAAGCTTCTCAGGAGTTCAAGCTTGGGCAGGGCATGGGACACATGAACTGCAGAGCCAGGTGTCCCAGAGCCAGCACCACTAGAAGGGAGCAGGCTCAGAAGAGAGGGCATCAAGCTGCTTGCAGGTCCCACATCAGCAGTGATGGGAAACAGGTGGCAGTGTACTGGCACCAGCAATGGATGTGCAAAGTCTGGTGCAGTGAGCAGAGCTGTGCTAGGTCCTTTCTGTGAGACTCTGACAGAAGAGGCCCAGGACCAGTGAGGAGGGGGAAGAGTACACAAAGAGAGTGGAGGGACAGCTATAAACACACTTGTGAGAAAATAAAACTCAAAGAGACCAAAAAACTGTGTATTCCTATGTCCAGGGCTTTGAAGAGGGCGAAGACATAGGCACCCAATAGAGGCTTTCTTCCATGTCCTCTTTGTAGCCACCTCACACCTCCTTGACCTAAAAAGGACTCTTCCTCACAATCTTACACATCATCCTCATGATCCATCATGCCCTGCTGCCTGAAAATGCATACGTAAGCCCGGAGTCCAGAGGAGCAATGAAGCTCAGGCTCCTGTGCAGGGCAGGCCACCTGATGGAAGTGGGTGGGATCGGAGGGGCAGCAGGAGCACAGACCCTCAGTGGCCTGGCCCTCCATCTGGCACCCACTCAGGCACCCTGGCTGCAGGGAGGGATGTTTTGGTGAGGGCCGTAGCTTCCATAGGAGTAGGCAGGGGGTATGGATGAGGAAGACTAGCTGTTGACTTGGCATGAAGGACACAGGGCTTGCAGACCAGTCCCTGCAGGCCAGAAACAAAGCTATGCTGTGTATCCTGCAAGTGCTCTGTACATATCAGTAACGTAAAGCCATTTCTACATCCTTTCTGGAAAGAGTATGAAAGATAGACCAAAAAGTGAAAGATAAGAAAGTGACAGTCTAGACACTTAAACATTAAAAAAGAAAAATTTTTTTGACATTATTTCCGACTTACAGAAAAGTTACAAGATAAATACAAAGAATTCCTCAATGCCTTTCACTTAGAGACGCCAAATGTGAACATTCTGAGATGGTTACTATCTTTCTTTGCTCTCTTTCTCTCTCCTTCCTCCCTCTCACACTTCTCTGTTTCCTTCAGCGCCTTACACCTAAATACTTCTGTGTGTGTCCCCTAAAAACAAGAACATTCTCTTACAGCACTTCAAAAATTATTCATATTAGTAAATTAAGACCAATACAAACCTAATATCTAATCTACGAACTTTTTTCAGATTTCCCCAGTGGTCCCAACAATGTCCCCCAGGGCAAAGAAGCCCCTGGTGACATTAGCCTTTGCTGTCATCTCTTTGCCTCCCTTAAGCCCAGAACAGCTTCCTCCTCAGGTCTGGCCATTTCAGCCAACAACAGGCCAGTTTGTAGCATGGCCCTCAGCATGGGCAGGCTGTTTCCAAACTTGTGTCATAGGCAAATCCTCGCTCTCTCAGCCGGAGGAAGCTGCCTTCTTTAGCATGTGTCTTATCTAAATCTCAAGACACTAGTTCTGTTTTGACAGATTAATAGGAACTGTGTTTTTCACCGGCCTGTAGTTTGGCTCGTTCATCTTTGTTGAAGCGGAGATCGCCTTCCCCTGCCTCGCTCCCTCTCTTCTTATGTAACTGCTTTTTTTCCTCTCTCTCTCTTCTGTGCCTTTAAGAAGGCTGCTCAAATGTGACGCCTCATGTCACCAGCAAGAGGGATCCCAGAGCCTAGCTGACAATTCCTGCACCAGGAACATATTGAATGATAGTTAAAGATATTTCTCTATATGGTCAAAATCAGGCCTCGATTATGAGGAGCTTGACTATCCCCAGGGAAGCCCAGGTCAGGAAGTGATGTGTCAGGACCCCAGACAGTGGAGAGCTCAGATCAAGTCACATCCCTCGGAGCCCTCCACTAAAAGTAACTTGGCTTTTGTGACAATCAGAGTCTGCGCAAATCTGGTTTGCTTTTCTTTGAGAGGCCGAAAGACCAGTAAGTGGATAAAAAATATGCATTAACCTTTTCACATATGCTCAGACTTGACCCAAGTGTGAATTCATCAACTTTCCCTCCCCGATCTCTTCCAGCCTCCCCTCTGCCCCATCTATTTCCTCAGCTCAAATCCACACAACATAGTGCAAATTCACACATGCCTGTGTCAAGCATACTTACTCACTGGAACAGTCTGTACTGTGTCTGCCCAGGACAGTGTTATATCTAACCTCCAGCCCTCAGCTTCAGAGGAGGCATGGCCCTCCTTCTGTAGTCCCTAAAACTGTTTTAGTGAAGATCCTTTCCCCCTGGAATGAGCCCTCTGACTCGTGACATGGAGAGGTATGTCAGGAAAATTTCTGGGCATACTGCTGCCTTTACTTCGCCACCAGCGACATCTTGAATCAACCCCCACTGTCTCTCCCAGCAAGCCAGATTCTGAGCAGCCCCTGCCGATCACTCGGAGCAGACACCCAGGTGGAGGCCTCTTTGCCATCTCTGCTCTGAGAGCAAAGACAAGAGAACATTGTGGTCTTCAGAGTATGGGAAGCCTTCATGGAAGAAGAGACCTGCTTGGGGCCTATAGAATGAGCAGGCTTCAGGAGATCCTAAAGAGATAGGAAGGGATTGGAATGGGAGGCCTTAATTTGAGCCCACTCAGACCCCTGGAGCCCCTTCAGTGAGAAAACCAGGGCTCGGGTATAAGACAACTACATGTTTGGGGGTATAATCAAATAATTTGCTTCCTGGGTTTCCACATGCAACCTTGTAGCAATGTCGTTGTTGGTCAAAAAGAAAAGGAATAGCAGATGCTGCTTTGCCCCAACCACATGCTCCCCTGGAGGTCACCTGCAGAGAACCGTGTGCATGCCAAAAGCTCAGTGTGTCTCTACCTGAAGGCATTCTCTGGCTTCCATGTGGGGCGGGCCAACAGGAATGGAGACCTGCTCCTTAGGAGCAAAGTGCAAACAATAAATGTGAGTGAAGACCCTATCATCCTAATCCTTCAGTAGGACAATTCTAAGGTGTGTTATCTGCATGGTCTCTCAGGGGCCCCAGAGGGATGGAGGCTCAGTTGTCCATCAATGTAAGAAGCACAATTTTGCCAGAATTCCTCCTATCCTCCAAGTGCTCCCTGGTCATCTCCCAAATAGAATGTCTGTCCCCCATGTGAGCTTCAGACTCCTCTTTTCAAGGAACACAAACTAAAACCATGGTACTTTTGACTATGAGTAATGATGATCTCACAGTGCTTTCCTATGGTAAGGGCAGATTTTGGAGATGACAGAACACTATGCTGGAGCCTACCCTGTGATGGCATCTGAGGGAGAAGCTGACTCTGAGGAAGGGAAGGGTGAGCTCTTCACCTCCTTATTTCATTCATGTCTGAATTTTCTGCAGAGGGGCTCTCTGGACTGCATCCCACCAAGTCCATGCTCCTGAAGGATATCTGGAAAAGAGGAAGGACAGCTCCTCCAGTGGAGCCTGAGAAGGAACTGGCCTGCCTGCTTTTCTCTCCTGGGCCACTGTGGTCAGACAACTGGGGCTCCAAATGGGGTTTATTTATCCAAATTCTCAGCTACTTGTTCAAATCTATAAAGAAAGGTTCTTATAGGAAGGATACTTTGGAGAGTTTTTGTCAAGGTCTTAGATTCATGGCCCTCTGCCCTACTGAGGGTCATGTTCCAAAAATAATCTAAAAGTCTATGCTTGAGACATAAAGGAAGATAATGAACTATTGTGGGCTCAAAAGGGTCAAAGAGATGACAGAAAAGGGCAATGCCACCCAGGGGTTTCTTTTGCCATGGAGACTGTTGGGACAATTGGTGAAATCTGAAAATGTCTGTAGATTAGATAATAGGTTTGTATTGGTCTGAACTTTTTCATTTGCACATTTTGATAATTTTTAATGAGAGAGAATGTTCTTGTTTTTGGAGGACACACACTTGAAGTGTTTTGAAGTAAGAGGATGAAGAAGAGGGAAAGAGAGAGAGTGAGAGGGAGGGAGAGAAAGAGAGAGCAAGAACTCTCTCATTGGGTCTCATTAAAATGGACCTAATTGTCAGGCAGCAATGGAGCAGTTGGGGCTGCATTTTATTTTTTAAAGTTTCCTATGAGCAGGCTCAAAAACTATCCTTGAGTCAAGGGGAATCAATGCCCTCCAACCCCCAGCTAAGGTTTCTGAAACAAATAGAGTCATGTTACAGTCTCCTGCCCCCCTGGCAGGGGAAGGCACAGTGGGCACAGGGTGGGAACACGCCATTTTATTTTCTGTCTAATTAACATTTCTCAAATCCACATGGTGGAAGGCTAGAGCTCAGAGCCACATGCCTCTTATCTGGGGCCCACTACCGACTTAGATTTGGGGGAATTTGCTCATTTCCTTCCTGGAGGCCAAGGTCAGAGCAAAGGCAATGAGCAGCTTGGATTTGAAGAGACTTCATCCTCATCAAAGTGGTTTATGTTCTGAAATCCCCTCACAGCAGAGGGCTTAAAGAGGACACAGCACAGACTGGGCTGCAGGGCCATTGTTTGAACTCAGTAAGAAAACATAGTCCATTCTTTCCAAGGGAATCCCAGCAGGTGCAAGCATTCCTCCACAGAGGTGTCCAAGTCCTGTCCACTCCCAAGCTGGGCAGAGATTCCTCATGTCTTACAAAACATCCTGTGAGTCAGACTTTTAACTTATTCAGACAGATCAATGAAGATATCACTGCACGAGTCCTGTGGTCCTAAAATCAATAACTGACCCTGTCAGGAGGCCAATGATGATTTACACCTTGTGATACGTTCTACAAAACTAGTTTGTCCCAAGTATAACACTTCGATAGATATAGGTTATCCTTTGCAACAGGGCTAAAAATTCTATGACACATTAGTTCTAATTTAGCATTGACTGGAAGTGATCCTTTTAGTAAAAAGGGCATGATTCTGCTAACTTCTGGAAATGGGGAAAAGTGTCAGTTCTCCCAGGGCTTGGAAGTCAGTGGTGTGGAAGGAGGAAGAGGTCATTACCTGGGGTCATGAGGACTTTTCTTCCTTCCTCCCTCCTTCCCTCCCTCCCTTCCTTCTTTCCTTTCTTCCTCCCTCCCTTCTTTCCTTCTTTCCTTTCTTCCTTCCTTCCTTCCTTCCTTCCTTCCTTCCTTCCTTCCTTCCTTCCTTCCTTCCTTCCTTCCTTCCTTCCCTCCCTTCTTCCAAAAACACTTGATAAGCTCTGAGCATAGGCCAAGCATGTGCTATGTGCAGAGAAGTACAGAGTTACAAACTGCAGTGAGTGAGACGAAAGAAAAGAACCAGGTAATACGAAATCAGAACTTGACCCAGTCTGATGATCAGGGATTTCCTGGCTGGAGAGCCATTCAAGCCAGGACCTGGAGATTGTGCGTGAGTTAAATACTTGAAGAGGTGGGGCAGGCCTTGAGGAAAGATGATCCTAGCACATTTCTTCCATTCATTATTCAATCATTCACTCATTCATTTAATCATGTATTTATGCTCACTATATGACAGAAGGGCTGGTGACCAAGCTGGTGAGTTGGAGCATGAGTAGCTGAGTGCAGGCTATGCATGGTGAGCTTGCAGAGAGACAGATCTTGCTAAATCTCGGGCAAAGTTAAGAATTGGGGTCTTGATGTAGAAAGACATTCTATGGTTTTAAGCAGGGTCTTCTCAAGATCAGATCTATGTTTTGAAAAATGTTTCCATGGGTTGAGTTCCCAAGGAGAAGACTCAGAGATGGTGAATGTGTGCAGGAAGTTTAGTTGGATCTTGGGTCTTGGATACTAGGGTCTTGGGGTCAACATCTGTGAAAGGAAGGGGAAGGGAAAACAGAATTGGGTGGAGGGGCTGTGGTGCAGTCTCAGCCAATTCATGGGAGCTTTGGACCTGGAATGGCTCCTTCACGTTGTTCCAGGTTGGGACGAGGGTGCTGAACTTTCACACATCCATCAGTCATTGGATGGAGACTGCATCCCTGCAATGGTATGACCCTGGACAAGGGGGCTGTCAGCAGGGGCGTGAAAGGGGCTGACAGTGCAGGCTGGCTGCAGCAGCACCTCCATCCGCAAAGCCAATAGGTTCTTTACTTCCACGGGGGAATCAGGACAGTGCATCCTAGCATTCTTACAGACCTTGACACTATCAATCTACCATCCTTGTTTTCTTTCTGATCATTTATTTATCTGTAGTCATTAAAGTCTTATGTAATATTTAATTATTGGTTGGCCTTTCTTTTCCCACTGCCATTTAAACTTACTTCTTATTAAGGACATGGACAAGCTCTTAGGCCGAACTGTGGAACCCAGACTATGAGCACCTCATATCTGCTTGGTGACTGACCCATTACAGTTCTAATTTTTAAAAAGTTCCAGATGACAGTTTGCAAGCCAGAGATAACACAGAGCAACAGAATATAGAAGTAGCTGCTTGCAGTTACTTATTAAATGATAGATGAACAATGGATTTCTAGCGATTCACTAAAAAATGACAGTTTCCACAGTGTGCTCTCCCTGTAAGCTGTAGAAAAACCAGTTGCAGGATCCTGGGATGAGCCACCAGATGCTGTACTTCTCTCTACTATCTTCCTTCTCTAGCTCCCTGACTCAGGCCCCCTCTGTCCCACCTCTTCTCCATTCATGATGTCATGTTGGACACCCAGAAGAGCCATACATGCGACGCCAAAAAAAAAATGGGAAATTTAGGATTACAGTGACCAAGAACACAGAACAACCTTCTGTGGGCCAGTTAACTTAGGATAACACCTTCCAGGAAACATCTCCCTTTGAGGAGTTGCTAGAGATCAACCCCTCTCTCCTACATTAGCTTTAATGTCCATTGATTGGAAATTTATAGTTTTTTGCACAAGTCTTGACAATTTCCATATAGGCATATTATAGTTACTTATTTTTGTCTCCCTCAGACTAAAGCTTTTCTCTCCCCCGACCTGCTCTGGGACCCAGAACATGACTAGCTAATGAGTCTTCAACACAGCAAGGTCCAGAGTGGCTCCCAGAGAGAGGAATGCTCATATGTATGGGACTGGTTTTCAATGGGTGATTTCAGGCCTCCCAGCTATGAAGGATGGCTGTATGATGGTGTGTGGGATGATGGGAAGACTGCAACAGAGGCAGGCTGTTTCTGCCCATATTCCCATGGCTGTCATTTCCACCCATAGAGACGGCTTCCTACCGTAAGAACCAGACTCTACCTGCCAACTTCCTTTGGCTTCAGGTGGGCTGAGCCACTTGTGTGAGCAGCAGACCTCAAGGACCAGGAGTTAAGCCCCCACGGACAGTCCTCAATTATGGGTGGGAATCATGGTTAAATACCAAAGTTCTCTGCTCCTTGAGTGGGACAACCCTGTAGTATGTTTGAACCCTTGTCCCAAGGCCTCCTGTAGGTTTAATCTCCAGTTATTCACAGTGGAAATTTGCTTGATCCCCACTCTCTATTGCCTTCCCTGTTTTACCTCTCCACTCCCCTGCTGGTGTTTCCTGGGATCAACTTCCAAATAAAGCAGAATCTGCCTCTGTGGGGCCCAGCCCAAGAGAGAAGCTGCCTCAGCACCTCTAGCACTTTTGCAAGGCTTGAAAAAGGTGACCTAACCCTGTCTGTGCAGAAAACCTGTGTTCCACGTGCTTTCCAGCTTCAGATTAGTATGCTCAGTTCCTTTGGGAAAACACAAAACACACCCTTCACCTCAGCAACTATTGGGACCACATTATTTCTTAACATGTAAATTGCAGAAGGTGGTTGGGCACCATTCCTACTTTAATTATTAAAAAAATGCACCTGTGGGCTGTTGAGTACATGTAGGTATATTCTAATGCATGTTAAAATGCTATAGGATATACTACTTAATCATCAAGAAACAGCTTAATTATTTACTAAACACTTCGGCTCAAAATATTTACAATGTGTCTAAATTAAAAAAGAACAAGGATTATACTTTGAAGAACTGGAATTTTTTTTGCAAGAGTACCTATGTAAGTAGCTCAAGATGGGGTATTAATAGGGGAAAATATGTTTCAAAAGTATGAGAAATGTAGCACTTTCATTCCAGGTTCTAAACTCAAGAACATTTGATAAATGCTGAGTGGCTGCCTGAATGATCACTCTGCCTGGGACTGACTGGAGGGACGTAGAGTCTCATGGCCTTGGACACTTTTGTGGGTCACACTGCTGGCCCAGTTCACACAGGCAGGACTGAATGAGGGGTGAGGGTCAGCTCCTGGTTCTTATTTTCTGCTGATGTCAGGATTTTGTTGCTCTGTAGATTGAATGTAGAGCTTTAGATGGTGTGAAAATTAGACTTGGTGAGAGGTCAAAGGCGCTAGGGTCATTTAGCCTTAAGAAAAGAAGGCTGACAGGTGATCCAATGACATTTTCCAATAGGAAAAAGTCTTATTGTACAGATAGTGACCAGCTGTTCCTTTCACAGAAGCAGGGTAGACATGGGGATTAGGTTTAGACAAAGACCGTTGAGATCAGAAGCTCTCTTGGCACTGGAATCCCCTTTCTGAGAAATGTGGGCTAATGAATAAGACTATTACTTGTCTGTCTTTCAGCCTTTGTTAATAGACTGTTCTTTGAGACAGACCACAGCATCTTATTGAAGTTTATTGTAGTATGTTGGGAAATATTTATTAAATAGAGAATTTTAGGGTGTATACATATATGTCAATTCAGGAAATTTACACAATTGTGATTTTTTAATGAAGATATAACTGAAAAATTTCCTTTTTCCTCTACTTTTTCTGAATCACATCTCTTTTTCATCCTTAGTGACCTTTTCACACTGTCGGTGCCTGTGCATTTTAATATCTTTGAGTCCCTCTTTTCTCCTTATGACTTTTTAAAGAACCAAAGGACAAGCCCCAAATAAAGCCAGGCCCTGCCTGGAGAAACCCTGTGTCCCATGGTGACAGATAAGTGCTCACAGGTGCTAGATGCTTATTAACAGCTTTTATTTTATAATAGCCTCTGGAGAAAACATTTACCAATATTGTAACAAAAGCACATTTACAACATGTGAGTTGCAACCATTTTTAAACCTAATGGTACAGCACAAAAAAGTAAACTGACACTTCAGCTTGTATGGCCTTAGGCACTTTTGTGAACTCTGAGCTCAATAACTAGATTTGTACAACAGAGGTAATGACACCTTATCACATTATGAGAATTAAATGAGATAATGAACATGAAACCACTCTACCAAGCAGGCAATAGGGTCATTTCCAACTTTACCCTAATAAAAGAAGTTAAAATGGGATATGAAATTTATCAAATGAAGTTTATTCTACAGAACATTTCTGGCAACACTAACAGGCATATTTGGACACAATGTCCCCAGTCACCTGTAGTTCATTTACTGGAAGAGTCACAGCCAGGTTTGGCTGAAAACAGACATGTATTATCTGTTGCATTTTGTTAGTACAGTCTTTCAACAACTGTTGAAGACATTGGCCTACTGTAATGTTAGTTTTCCAACAAAATAAAAAGAAATTGAAGGAATGCTAAAAAAAATTATTGCTTTTTACTACTTAAAAACAAAAGTTATGAATTGGTGTTAGAAGAAAAAGACTTCAAAGAAAACCTATGAATCCAAAAAGATTTCTCTTGAAACTTATAATAAAGAAAACTATGACAAAGAAATTGCTCAGAATTCTATGATTGCAAGTGAATATCTTAGAAGGGGTAGCTGTACTGTTTTTTCTTACCAGTTACAGGAATTTTGAAACAATCTGGCAGTAGGAAGATAACTAAGAAAATCGCTCCATGATCTACCATGTACCTTTTCCAAGCCTCAGATTTTGCAAGTATCTAGCTTATAGAATCAACACAAGTAAGTCAATGTCTTTTACTTGAAAACAAACAGCAAAGATGCCAATTAATACTTTGCAAACTATGTTTATATTTTGTGGCCTTGGGCTCATTGTTTGTGTTTTTGGTTTTTGGTTTTTGTTTTTTTGTTTTTTTGTTTTAACACAGCCAAACAATATTTTTCATCCTGAAGGCAGCACAGAGGTGGGTTTTGCATTGGTGAAATGTCCACAGAAGTCAGGGTATAGCTTTCAGGGAAGGGCTAAACCAATTTTTCCCACCCACTAAGCCCTAACATCTCATTAGCTAACACTGTTTATAGTTTATAGTATATAAATCTTAGACTTTATTCTCTGAGAATTGAATGCTAAAAGTCTATTGTCAATTTGGAAAAAAATAAACACAGACCTGTTACTTGGTTTCCCTAAGAAATAAAAATATATTCCTTGAGCATCACAGACTACAGGGTTTGAAAAACTGGCAAAGGATAAGCATTCTATTATAAATGTCAAGATGGAGATTGAAGTAGCTCCAAATTTTACTCTATGTGATTTGTGCTTTTATTGATAAGTAGGATTCTTAAGGTCCCACACAGCAGGCTTTGGTGTTGATGAAGTTGGTGTTTGTTTTGGATTGACTCCCCAGGGCATCCTGAGAAGTAGGATTTTGTTTAAACCCAACAATTCACCCACTCTCAGAATGCTAACAAGAGGCTGTTTTCTCTTTCTTCCTTGTCCAGCGACTATGAATTTGTCTCTGGGGTTCTGTTCAGCTTGCTTTCCAGAAGCCACACATACTTGGTCTCATTCTCCTGTAGGACTAAACTAAAAACACGAAACGCACGATAAATTGGGAGATTAATTTCTTTTGAGAAGGTTCAACTAACGTCCCAAGTCTCTTAATAGAAATTACCTTTAAAATCAAATAAGCTATTTATAAAAGTCAGAAACCACACCCAGAAAGTCCAGAGCTTTGTTTTTAATAGAAAATGCCCTGGAGCCAGCAGTGGTAGCTTTCAAAAAATTTCCATTATCCAGAAGGATAGTATGTCTTGTTTTTATGGCAACATGATCACCCACTTTCCCATATCTTTTCATGGTGGAAAGCAGTCTTTCTAAAGTAAACTCAAATGCATCCTTTGTTTACCAAATCACCAATAGATCCATAAAAGGGATTTTGAACAGAGCCATTTCCTGTTACAAATTACCCAGAAATAGAAAATACTGTCTTTTAAATACAAGATGTATGTTTTCTGATGCCACCTTTCATGAAAATTTTTTTCCAATTTATGTCAGTCAGCATTCACACATACAGCAGAGGAGAATGTCCACCTGCATGATGGTTCGTGGTTGAGCAATGGACCCTGCTCCTGAAACTTTATTTGCAGCACCCCTTAAATAACTATATTCTTGCATATGAAAAATAACTTCCTTACGAGTGCACTGACAGGTAGCAGTGACTGGATTTCTGAAGTGTAAGATACACAGACAATTTCTCCAGAACACCTGCTCCACTCCCAGTATTTTCTCCCCATATGGGATTCCTTTTGATGCTAGAGATCTCTATGGGGTGGGAGTTCAAATAGGGACCTTGACTCTGAGCTCTGGTGACCAGGTTCTTGTCTTATGCTACAAGAAAGAATTCAAAGACAAGACAAACAGCAAGCAAGAAAGTGCAAGTTTTATTAAAGCAAAAGTACACACTTAAGAGAAATGCTAGTGAACTAAGAGAGCTAGTCACTCTGAGGCTGTCTGGAAATTGGGGGGAAGGGCCTGGAGACATGGTACTTGCAATGAAGATGATATTATAATAATATTATGATTAGACAAAGCTGAATAAAGGACAAGGAAAAGACTCCAGAGCTTTATCCTGGAGGGAAAATGATGTCCTAAAGCCATCTAGCTTGTCTCTCAGACTTGGCTTGTTTCTCATGCTGGAGTCTCACACTTGAAGTAAAAACAGCAAGAGGGCTGAATAAGGAACAGGGGAGTCATATCCTGGAGGGGAGGGGGAACATCCCTAGGCTATCTACCTTGCCTCACTTTTACTTTCTAGCTCTTTCTTTCTTTGGTTTCCTCCTGTCTCTTCTTGCTGCCCCAATCCTTCTGCTCCTCTTTTTCTCCCATTTCACTCTTACCTGGAAGGTGGAACCACATTAATTCTGTAGAGCACACAGATGATGCATGGGGACCAGAGACCTCTTCTCCTAACACACGCCTATAGGTCTGAGATATGAGGTCAGTTCCAGAACCACTACCAGGAGCTTCCAGTGGATTCTACGGTAACTCTGATCTGGAGCCCAGAGACCTGAACAGAACTGGATGCCAGAGGGCCCCTAACTGGAGATGTTGGAAGGCTGGTATAATCATACAGTCTCAAATGGTGCTCTTAATTCAACTAGGAAAATAGTTTCATAAATCTGGGGAACAAAGAGGGGTCCTTGGGTCAGAAGAGGCACATGGTATAAGAGCCCAGATGTGTTAGGTAGTGGTTCAGTCTCTAACTCCCTCTCTGAGGAAATTGTTGGCAAAAAGGGAATGGTGAATCATTAGAGAGAACCATAGGGAAGTAAAACTGCAATATAAACATAAGCCCACTTCTGGAAGTGTTGCTACAGCCATGATCCTGTACAGTGGGGCTGACAGCCATCAGTCACAATATAACTGAGGGTGTGGCCCTGCAGAGATGACCAGTGCTGAGCCTCTCAGCACAGGGAATATTATAGAGTAGGTGCTTAATGGTTGTCAGTGGAACACATAAGGAGCCATAGGACAAAAGAGGAAGCCTGCATCTCATGTGCGCTGTACACATACATATACTTCATCAAATGGAGGAAAGCATGAGTTTGCAATGAACTTACTGATTAAGTGAAATACAAGAAATGATTATATCTAGATCATCTGAACATCAGGCTTATCACATCTTCATCACCACTGAACAAGAGCTGACTTTTATCAAGCACCTACTATGTACCACATGCATACCATCTCATGTAATTTGACACAATCAGGTCATGGAGTCCAGGGACACAGCTGATCATAAAAGAGAGTATGATCAGATGCTAGGCCTGTACCTACGTCCAGTGGAGCGGTGGGATCCATAATGAGACAACCACAGGGAAATAGTAAAAGCAACTGCTTAGCAAGGAGGCCAAAGTCTGGGCGCAGCGGATGGTCAGGAGTCAAGGAAACAGAAGGAAGACTCTCTCTCAGGCATAAGCAGGAAGGAGCTGCGCATGCGCGCGCGCGCGCGCGCGCGCGCACACGCGCACACACACACACACACACACACACACACACACACACACACCCCTCGTGTAACTAATAGGTACTTCCTCTTACTTTCTTGGATGACACACATCTTTTGTGACCAAATAGCAGTTAAATGTAGGGAAAGGAGAATTAAAGGTGAGTACTGTTACTAATTCAGCCTTTGCCTCAGCTACATTTTGTGACCTTGAGAAAATATTTCATAGTAATTTGTCTGGAATCAACACTCATTCCCTGA
Source organism: Pteropus vampyrus (assembly GCF_000151845.1). NCBI lineage: Eukaryota > Metazoa > Chordata > Mammalia > Chiroptera > Pteropodidae > Pteropus > Pteropus vampyrus. Next base: position 337,437 of record NW_011889317.1, read on the forward strand.
ATTTTACAGATGACGAGAGCACAGGTGAGCCAGAATTAGACTCTCTTTGAACATCTTGTGAATCATGTTATCACACATGGTGTGGATAGAGGGACAATGAGCACCTGGCCAATGATGTTGTTGGGATCAAGAACTGCCTTGCTTTGTGATCACTGCTAATTTCACTCCTCTTTTTGTGCTTCGTGAGTTAAGGACTCACTTTATCACTTTTCACTGGCATTCCAAGTGCCCAAGTGAAAAGACTGATGAAATAATGAGTGTGAATGAGCCTGGTTCTACTCATTCTCAGTTCACCACAGCGGCTAAAATGAAGCGTCACTGGAGTTCTATCCAAGGATGTTCCTGGACCATGTAAGCATAGAAAGGACAGTAATATTGAATTTTGTCCCCACAAAAGGCATGTTGGAATTCTCAACCTCAATATCTCACCTTATTTGGAAATATGGTCTTTACAGAGAAAATGAGGTCATTAGGGTAGGTTCAATCTGATATGGCTGGTGTCAATATAAAAAGAGAAAATTTGGACACAGACAAATATACAAACAGAAGACATTGTGAAGACACAGGGAGAAGGCAGCCACATGACTGGTGAGATGCATCTATAAGCCAAGGAACACTAAGGATTGTTGACAAATACCAGAAACTGGAGAAGGAAGGGAAGGATTCTCTCCTAGAGCCATCAGAGGGAACATGGCTCTGCCCCTACTTTACTTATAGAGAAACAAGGATCAGAATTACATTAAACATCTCTTCAGAAATCATGTGAGCAAGAGAGAGTGGAATGAATGTTTAAAGTTTTAAGGAAAAAACTGACCAAGCTAAAATTCTATATCCTGTGAAATTATCCTTCAAAAGCGAAGGAGACTATCTCAGACAGATAAAAAAAAAAATGAGAGAATTCATTGCTAGCAGGTCAGCCCAGAGTGTGGAATTATTCAAGAAATGTTAAAAGAAGTTCTTCAGAGAGTCAGAAAAATGATACAGGTCAGAAATTTGGATCTAAAGAGAGAGTGTCAGAAAAGAAATAGGTGAAGATAGATTTTTTAAAAATTCTTCCTTGTTTAAAGTAATAATAGTAACAATGAATTTAGTGATTAAAGCATATGAATAATGAAATTAATGACAGTAGTGTTTTCAGGAAAGGGAAGGAGGAATTGGGAACACTCAGTTATAAGGAACACCCTGTGCAGCATCATAGTGTTATTTCGAAGACAGCTTAGATTGGTCGTAAATATATATTGCAAACTCTGTCCAGTAATGAACAGATGCAGCAGAAAATCAATAAAGACATAGTTAAGCTCAACAGTACTATCAATTACTCAGCGGCCTCCTTGTGCAAGCAGGTGGAGGGAAGAACACAGTGACTTGAACTGGATTTCCTCATTTTAACTGGCCAGAAATTTGACATTTAAAAAAGGTTGAAATAGAAAAAAAAAAAGATTATGTCATTGGAGGTTTATTTCCCACAGACTCTAAGAGGGAATTATGGCTTCAGAGTTTATTTAATAATCTCAACAAGGCTCAGTAGTGTGTGGGTTTTTATAGTGCTCATCTCTATCCCAAGTGTTCACCACAATGAGTGTGTCCAGAGGGAATAATTGCTTATAATTATAAATAATGAAGCCATTTTCTCTACTCTGAAATACTCATTAAACAGAATCACTGCATTAAGCAGTGAATACTATTCAAAATCCATAATATTATATCTCATTATCTGAAAATGAATGCCGTAGTGTAATGAACAAAAAGATTCAATCAAACAAAAGTTAAATAAAGGCTTGGGGATTCATGGAAACTACAAGTGAGATGCCTGCAGCATTTGGAACATGATATAATTGAAACTGTACTCAGCCTTGATTGGTCCATAGCACACAAAAAACCCTGGAAATTGCAGCTAATTACTTTGCTCAATGTTCACGTGTTTTCCCCTTTTGTAGAATGGGTCCTAATTCTCCAGAACTCTCTCCCCCTTTTCTACCATCAGTGCTTCATCATTGAGGGAATTGGCAACACCATTGTACTGAGAATTCAGGCCTTGTTGCCTTCTGCATACCTTCTAGAATTATTCCATGTGTCTGAGTTAACTCTCACAAGCAGAAAGGTGCCTTATATTCAAAAAAAAACTGAGCCCTTAATACAAAAGACTCACAAATACTCTTTTTTAAAAAACAAAGTAATTTTTGGTTAAGACATATTGGCCTGAAGTTATTCAATTTAGGTCATTTAGGATATGTATAGAAGAATTTTCAAAAAGGAATAAAAGAATATCTTGAGTAATGATGTCAAAGTTGTAAGTGTACAAATGCTAGCATCAATAAGTACTTTAAAGATTGCTTTACAAGAGGTCTCAGCTCCACAACATACTCCCCAGCCCAAGGTTCCAGTGCCAGGGAGAGAAGTTCCCATACTACTGGCTGTGAAGACCAGCAGAGATTGTGGCTGAATGAGATGGAGTATGGCTGGAGTACCAGGTGTCTTCTTAAAGAACTCTTGCCTGGACTTATTTGCTAATGGACTTACTCTCTCTGAGCTCTAATGCTGGGAAAGCAGCTCAAAAGGTGCCATGGACATATGGAGAAGAACAACATTGTTGACTTCAGGGCAAGGGCAGGAGGAGCAACTTCTTCCCAGACAAAAGTGCTGGAAGAAGCCATTGTTCCTTTTTTGAGCCTTCCCTACTCCCAGCATGCAGACACAGGCAGGTGCCATATCTGAGTCTCCATCAACCTGGCTAACACTTGTTGCCCACCCTGGTGATTCCCTGAGATCCTGCCTCACTCAACTTGCAGGCCCACCCAAGCCACTTCCAGTGACTTCCAACAAATAGCCTATCTTGATTAATGCTGTAGAATTTCCTAAAATCCCTCAAAGGTTCACAAATTCCAAACAAGCAGCATCTGGCCTCAGTGTATCCCATATTCCTTGCTAAGCAACCCCATGCCCAGCACTAGCAGCCCCTGACATCAGATCATGGTTTAGCCTCTCCTAGCTTCCAAGCCCAGCACAAGTAGCAACCATCTGAAGATCACTTTGTAGCTCATACCAAGTAGTCTCTGGCAGGGCAAAGAATGTGGCTAAAATTGGCATGCAACAGAGCTCTTCCCAAGAGGCCCCAGAACCAATATACTCACTGGTTAGCTTCACACCACACCAGAGGACCACTCAATCACCTCAACAAATGACACAACCAAAGGACTGAATAGGCAGGCATCACAGCCCCACTAAAGCAAATCCTGCTCCACAGTGTCAGCCCCTACACAACAGCTTCTCCACTGTAGTCACAGCCAGTCCTCACAACCAATCAGTCTGAAGGTTATTCTCTCTCACTGATATGCCAGCAGCAGCTGAGGCTCAACTACAACAGGAGGACACACAGCCCACACAAGAGTCACACCTGGAGCACATGACTCAGTTTTCCAGAGAGACTGCACCACTGGACCACATAGAAATCTACTTATGTAAGGTCACTCTACTAAGACTGAGAGGTAACGCAGCTCCACCTAATGCGAAGAAACAAACACAAAGAGGCAGGCAAAATGAGAAGACAAAGAAACATGTCTCAAATGAAAGAGAAGAACAAACCTCCAGAAAAAGAACTAAACAAAACAAAGCCAAGAAATCTATCAGATGCAGAGTTCAAAACATTGGTTATAAGGATACTCAATGATCTCAGTGAAAATTTCACCAAAGAGATAGGAAACATAAAAATAGAGATAAACACCATTAAAAAAGAAGCAGTCTGAAATGAAGAATATTATAACTAAAATGAAGAATATTAGAGGAAATCAACAGTAGATTTAGTAAAGTAGAAGATCGAATTAGTGATTTGGAAGATAAGGTAGCAGAAAACACCCAATCAGAATGTCAAAAAGAAAAAGAATTTTAAAAAATGAGAATAATTTAAGGGGCCTCCGGAACAACATTAAGCATACTAACATCCTCATCATAGGGGTATTAGGAAAAGAGAGTAAGGAATTGAAAACCTATTTCAAGAAACAATGACTGAGCAGTTATCTAATCTGGTGAAGGAAATAGGCATACAAGCCCAGAAATGCAGAGTCCCAAACAAAATAAACCCAAAGAGGCCAACGCCAAGACATATCATAATTAAAATGTCAAAGGTTAAAGACAAATTGACTCTTAAAAGCAGCAAGAGAAAAGCATTTAGTTACCTACAAGGGAGCTTCCATAAGACTGTCAGCTGATTCCTCAATAGAAACTTTGCAGGCCAGAGTGAATTGGCATGAAATATTCAAAGTGATGAAAAACAAGGACCTACAACCAAGATTACTCTATCCAGCAAAGTTATCGTTTAGAATTGAAGGACAGATAAGGAGCTTCCAAGACAAGCTAAAGGAGTTCTTTACCACCAAATCAATATTACAAGAAATGTTAAAGGGACTTCTCAAAGAAGTAAATTAAAATAAATATATATAAATAAATATATATTTAAAATATAAATAAAAATATAATAAAATGGCAATAACTATATATCTATCAATGATTACTTTAAATGGAAATGGATTAAATGCTCAATCCAAAGACATAGGATGACAGAATGGATAAGAAAACAAAACCCTTACATATGCGGCCTACAAGAGACTCACTTCAGATTGAAAGACACACATAGACTGAAAGTAAAGGGATGAAAAAAATATTTCATAAAATTGAAAAATAAATCTGAAGTAGCAATACTTATACCAGACTAAATAGGCTTAAAAAAAGGGAGGGGGGGGTCCTATAAGAAGAGACAAAGGACACAGTAATTTCACTTCTGAGTATTTACCTGAAGAAACCCAATACTACTTTGAAGGAACCTGTGAATCCACGTGTTCACTGCAGCATTGTTTACAATAGCCAAGATATGGATACCTAGGTATCCATCAACGGATGAATGGATAAAGAAGAAGTGGTATATATATACAATGGAATATTACTTGGCCATAACAGAATAAAATCTTGCCATCTGCAACATGGATGGACCAAGAGGATATTATGTTAAGTGAAATAAGTCAGTCAGAGAAAGACAAATACCATATGATTTCACTTACATGTGGAATCTAAAGAACAAATAAAGGAACAAACAAAACAGAAACAAATTCATAGGTACAGAGGACATTTTGATGGTTGCCAGATAAGAGCGGGTTAGGGGGATGGGTGAAAAAAGGGAAGGGATTAAGAAATACAAATTTGTAGTTACAAAATAGTCATGGGGATATGAAGTATAGCACTAGAAATATAGTCAATAATACTGTAAAAACTATGTATGGTGATTACATTCTAAGTTATATAAATAGCTAACTGCTATGTTGTACATCTAAAACCAATATAATATATATCAGTGATAATTGAAAAATTTTTTAAATATTAAAAAATAAGAATTTACAAAAAAAAATTCAGCAATTGTTTACATTGTAGAGAAGATGGACACCTTAATGTTAGAAATGCTTGTAAAATATTTGAAAGATTGTTTCATATCTATTTTAAAACTAAAAACGAACTCCCCACAGGACCCAATAATAACACTATTGGGCATATGTTCCAAAGAAAAAAAACTTATTCAGAAAAATATGTATCTAAATGTTTTACTTGTAGTAGCCACAGGCTGAAAATTATCCAAATGGCTGTCAATGCGCAATGTTTAAACAAACTGTGGTCCATCTATAGCATGGAATCCTACTCAGCAATAAGAGGAACAAACTAGTGATATATACAACACCTTGGTGAACCTCAAGGAAATTATGCTGAGTAAATATGTCAATCTCAAACTGTTACAGATCATATCATTACATACTGTGACACTTATGTAACATTTGTGTAAGAACAGAATTATAGAGATGAAGAACAGATTAGTGGTTGCCAGAGGTTAGGGATGGTGGTAGGTGTAATGGGGTGGCACAAGAGAGCCTGGTAGTGGTGGTACAGGTGAGTGCCTCGATGTAATGGTGTTTCCACAAAGCTAGATGTGATAAAATTGCATAGAGATACACACACACACACACACACACACACACACACACACACACACACACACACGAGTGCAGGAAAAACTGGCAAAATCTGAATCAGCTTATGGACTGTACCATTATTAACTTCCTGGGTTTGATTCTGTACTACAGTTGCTTAAGTTTTACTGTGGAGGAAGATGAAAGTATGCATATTTCTTTGTACCCTATATATTTCTTTGTACCTTCCTGTGAATCTATATTTATTTCAAAATAAAAAGTTTTATAATCATTTCATGAACAATAGACATTAATATTTTAAATAATGTGTGAATTTAAACATGTATCTGATATAATTAATAAATAAAACATTACAAGTGTACATTTGACTGTGTTTTTCCACATCCAGAAAAATCAGGTAGTTGTCAAAAACATCTTTTTAAAATATCTTCTCACTTGGAAGATGGAGATCATCTGCCATTCAGAATTGCCTCATATTTGGACATAAATGGTTAGAGCTCCTCCTTGGTGCTCACAGCCTTTTGGGCATAATCTTATCAACACAGAAAAAATATCTCTTTATAAGCATCTCTTCCCACTAGTTGCTAAGTTCTTTGATATCATAGCATAGAGAATCATAGCATAGAGAAGGGAAGTATAGGGTTTATTCATTCCTTTCTTCATCCTTTCCCTTATTGATGCTGTCACCTGTCCATTCACTAATGTGTTGGTTCCCTCATTCTTTCAACAAACGCTATGACCCACCTCCATGCACTAGCCACAGAGTGCTTGGTGCTGAGTGTACAAAGAGTAAGCCAGGCAAACAAGATCAATACCCTTTGGAGCTGACATTCCTGTATAAGAGCTAAAAAATAATTTTAAAAAACACCAATCACAAATGAAGAAACAATGAAGAAACCAATTGGAAACTGCAATTAGCACTCGGCAAGTAAAAAATAAAGAACTGAATAAAGGTAAATGACAGAGTATGGGGCAGAGGTTACACTTTCAATCAGATGGTCAGAGAAGGCCTCTGTGAATGGCCAATATAGGCTAAGGCTAGGAAATTGAGAAGGGGTTAGCAGTACAAAGAGAGAAGCAGCATTCCAGAAAGAGAGAATATCATGTGCAAAGGAACTACAGTAGGAAATAGCTGGGTATGTTGAAAAAATAAACAAAAATAAACAAAGGCCAGCATGCATGAGAGCAGTGGCCATGGCTTGGATCATGGGAGCAGACATGGTGAAGCCTGAGACTGCACCTTCAGAATCTAGAACTGTCACAGAGTTAGGTATCTCTGAGGATCCTGCTCTGTTGATTCTCATATGATACCTACCTGTTGATTCTCAGAACCACATCCTGAATTTTGGGAAAAATAAAACATTTTGAGGTTAAGAATCCAACCCACTGAGAATATTTATACAACTCTGGACCTAATCAAAGCATGTGGCTCTCTTTGGCCTAGTTCGTGGCTGAAAAATAAAGGATCACGTTAAAGCTGGCTCTTAAGTTCCCAAACCCGTTCTTAGTGTCTGCCTAAGTAGGTGGCTATATGCATTGGTGCCAACTTTCAAGGCTACAAAAAAACTCAAAATTTCCTTACATCCCTTTCTACACTTTTAAACTCCTTGGCCAAGGAGGGCCATGGGTTAGGACAGTACTGGCCATGGCATTGTGGAAGGAGCTTTCTGTAAATGCTTAGGCCTCCTGTGGTACACAGGTGAGTGACCTTTCTGTAGCCCCCTCTTATGGAGACTTTCTTCCTTTGTCCAGTGCCTGAGAGAGACTAGGCCTTTCTTGTGGATAGGTGTATCTTAAAAGGTGTGTCCTTCCCTCTCCTCATTTTGACGCTTGAAATGAACCAGTGTGCAGAAGGCCCAGGGATAATCGCTTTTAATCTTCCTCTGTGGGATTTCTTGGTTCGAGGCTTCATGTTTCTTTTGGCCATTGGAGTGGAAAACATCTAAGACCACAATTTGGTTGCTCTGTGGAATGAGGACAGGGCCCAGAGGCCACACAGTCTGCTGTAAGTGTTCTCCAGAGGCACACAAGTGTCTTTGTAAATCACAGCTAATTCAGTCCATCTCAGGAGAGTTAAGGATTTCAACTAGTAATAATGGGTATGCATTTACCTAACTTTGTCCTTTCTGCACATATAGACCTGTCAGGGAGGTTATATTTTGCATGTTAGTTGCGGGTGGAGGGAGTGCTGGGGAGAAGTAGTAAAACCTCAGGAGCTGCTTGGTGAAGTCCTACAGGTCTAAGACCAAGAATTCTCCCTGACACATCTCCCTCATCTCCCTCCCATATCCCATCCATTTTTAAATTCAATTACTTCTACTTCTCAATAACTCTTAAATCTGTCCCCTTCTTACACAGTCACTTCTTAGTTATAATTATTCTTTACTTTTTGCAAATGGGGACACATTCCACCCTCCATCCCAGTTCAGCATTTTCCCATTTTGCTACTGTTCCAAGGTAAAAACCAAAATCGTTAATGTGGATCATGGCCTGGTAAAAACAGCCTTCTTTGCCAGTTGCTCCCCTTCATTCTGCTCCCTCTTGTCCTTGTGCCAGCTGCACTGACCCTTCTCACAGGCCTTGGAGTGCACCATACTATTTCCTAACACAGGGCCTTTACACATGCTATTTCTTCACCTGGGATGAAAACCCTCATACTTCATCCTGTACAAACATCTTGGCCCAGCTTAATCCTGAACATTTTATGAGCTCCTTAATCTTTTCTTCCTCAGGGACTCCTTACAACTCATACACTCTATTTCAGTTTAAGCCAGTTTCTTTCCCGCCACACATAAGTAGTAGCAATTGGATTAAAATTTGTCTCCAGTGAAGTGGAAGCTCCATGGGAGCAGGGGCCTCCTCTGTCTTGTTTCCTGCTATATGCCCAGGGCCCAGGAAGGTACAAAGCTCATAGTAAGAACACAATAAAATATGTGTTGAATAAGTAAATAATTAATAAATTAGAGGATATAGGATTTTGGGTCCTCTTTCTCTTTCTCTCTTTCTCTAGCCCAGAGATCAATAAGATAATCAAACTGACTAAGAACTAGAAAGGGTAGAAATCACAATGTGTAGATTGTGAGCTGCAAGACATGGAAGAGAGAACCAGTGACTATCCAGTGGGTTTAGGGCTATCTAAAGTGGCCTCATGCAGCTTCTAGGCTTTGTCTAAACACTGCAGAAATCTAAAGTGTGTCAGTGGCTTGGCCTGTAAGATTAGGGGATTTTGTAGGCTACTACTCATGTGGCAGCATTTCCAAGCTGATGGGCTATGTGAATAGATTACTGCTTTCCTGGCCTGCTCTTGACATTTATTAGTACCGTGGTAAGACAGGCTGGTGTGAGCTGGGCAGTTGTCCTGAGGGCCCAGATGGGCAAACCTATGCCTAAGACCAGCCTGGAGGAGTTGCTGGTTTATGACCCATACCCAGTAAACTTTCATTCTCCCATAGAAAATGTAATTTTTGAGTTAATGGACAACTATTTCTCTATTCATAATGCTTCTGACACCAAATGTATGGATTTTTCACACCAAGCAATTCTCCAGTTCTCTGCAGATACCAACTGGATTTCCTACAACTTAATTCAGTTCTGATGCTAACTATCTGAAGTTCACACAGATCCCACAGGTTAAGGACTCAGTCCTAGAGGAGTGCCCCATACATCAGATTCTAATTGCAAGTAGTGGGTCTACAGGTTACCTACACTTCTATCCAACTTGACTACAGATTGGATCTTTCCCTGACCTCCTCCTCAGATTTGATAATTTGCTATAATGGCTCAAGGAACTCAGGGAAACACTTTACTTACTTCACTGGTTTATTATAAAGGATATTATAGAATATATAAATAAACAGCCAGATGAAGACATACATAGAATAAGATCTGGAAGGGTCCTGAGCACAGGAGCTTCTGTCCCTGTGGAGTTTGGGGTGTGCCTCCCTTTTAGCACATAGGTACAATCACCAACCCAGAAGCTCTCTGAAACCTGTTGTATAAGGTATTTATGGAGCTTCATCACATAGGCTTGATTGTTAATCATTGGCCATTGGTGATTAATTCAATCCACTGCCCCTCTCCCTTAACAAAAGGTTGAGGGGGTGGGGCTGAAAATTCCAACCCTCTAATCACATAATTTGTTTCTCTAACAACCAGTACCCATCTTTCAAGGGTCACCTCATTATCATAAACTCAGATATGGTTGAAAGGGGCTTATTATGAATAACAGAAGACTCTCCTCTCACCCCCATTACTCAGGAAATTCCAAGGATTTTAGAAGCTCTTGTGCCTAACTGGTGACAAAGACCAAATATAAATTTTGTATTATATCACAGTATCCCACTGGGATGTACTGGGTTAGGACTCTTAGTTTTCAAGAAACAATCTCCTTGAGTTAGCTTAAGTTAAAAAAGAAAACTTCTGTCTCAGAAACCAAGGCCATTCTTGATAAAGGATCACAACCAAAAGCATGGACTACTTCCCTATGAGAACCTCACTCATTCTCTGTGATCTTACAGACTTTGGTGGGTATAAGACTATGACCCTGTTTCCTTTCTTCCAGAGATCACCTATTTGACTGAGAACCTAAGTCAAATTCTAAATTTTTAGGATAAGACCTCGATTAATCTAGTTGAGTGAGGGTCCATTTGGAGTCTAATGAAACATGGCCAGGATGGGGACATTTTAATGAACTAAAATGCAAGGCTGATGTACTGGTGGCAAGTTGGAAACCACTCCAAGAGATACCTACTGTATTACCCATATCTTTGTAGTGAAGGGTCAGTACTGTACAATTAATAGGATTAAGAGGAGTGAGGAACTCAAAGCAAGATACGCTGCCTTTTTGTTACATATCATGTTTGTTTGTTTCTTTTTTACCTAACATCATCCATGCATTATCCATAATTATCATTATCCATGGTACAAGAATGGAAGTCCCTGTGGTAAGAAGCTACATTCTCTGATGTTCCGACAAATGCTAAATATTCTACCGAGGCTCAGAAATAAGTAACGATGAGAGACAGGAAAATATGGCATAGATGATAGAGGCTTTGTTCATCCCTCTTGTGGGATGAACAACAAATCAAAGCTGTGACAGAAACATGGAGCAAACAGCAAGGAATGTCACTTGGAATCTAGATGAACAGAAGCACTACAACTAGGGTGAAATAAGAAAACACCTGGTGTGGGCCCCAGGTCCAGTTGGTCCCAGGTCTAGCTGCAATCCAGGCTCGTGGCTAGGGACAGGATCCCAGATATAGTACGTTACATTAAATGCTGTAGTGAGCCTGCGCCTAGCTTATGTAAGAATGATTCAGCTTGTTGTATCATGCATGTGTGGCAGAATGCCACTATTGTTCTCTAATATATATAAAGCCCATGTGGTCCCCTAAATGTGGAAACGTACTCCCCATAATAAAGTTTGTGTCTGTCGTTTCATTCTCATGTCAGCTCCTCATGCATTCCTTTAACTGGGCATCTCACCACTGAAACCTTCCCTTCTCAATCAGCTCAGGGCTGATACACTGTAACGATAGAAGATAGGAGGGGGCAAAAATGCAAGGCTGCCTGGTCCCGAGCAGCTGAGTGGGACAGAGGCTACAGCAGTGGCAGCCGGCGACTGCAGACACCTCTTAAAGAGGCCGTATCTGCAAGCGGACTTTTGCGGTGTCAGACTTGCTTGCTCTGAGACCAGCACCTCGGTTGGCTGCACGAGGGGCACCAAGGACTTTCAGGGGGACACTGAGTTGTTGAAGTAAGGGCCAGGGGTGAGGCTCTCTCTTGGGCAGAAGTGCCTGCACTATTCACTGTTCCTCTGTTGAGCCCTCTCCCCTCCCAGTGTGGGACACAGAGCCACCATAGCTGAGACATCATCAAACTGGATGAAAGAGGTCACTCTGCCCAGAGGATGCCCTGAAACTCTGCCCCCATCCCAAATTGCAGTCTCACCCAAGCCACATCCAGGTGTGTCCTCGGCAAGTCCGGTGCTCCTTGCTGAGCAGTGCCAAGACTCACTGGTGGCAGCCTTAGTTTCTGGTGTGGTTTTCTGAGGCAACTATAAGCATAGCTTATGTGGATTGCTTGCAGAATCTTAACAAGTGGCTCCAGAGGGGCACAGTCTGCGGCTAAACTTGACTTGCAGCTGAACCTCTCTCAGGACTGTACCACTGGACACCTACTACACAAAGCCATGCTAATAAGACCAGGAGACTTAGGAGTTTGCTTAGTACTTAGAAAAGATACAGAAAGGCAGCCAAAATGGGAAAACAAAGAAGCAGAAACCATATGAGCGAACAGAACAGAGATCCAGGAATAATAGAGTCGAGCAATTTAACAGATACAGAGGTCAAAACACTAGTTATAAAGATACTCAATGAACTTAGGGGAAGTGCAGCTGAATTTAGTGAGAATTTTAACAAAGAAATAAGAAACACAAAAATGGATATGGAAATTATAAAAGGGAACCTGTCAGAAATGGCGAATACGTTATCTGAGATGAAGAGTATATTAGAGAGAATAAACAGAATGGATAAAGAAGAGGATTGAACCACCAATATAGAGGATGGGGAAGCCAAGGACATTTAATCAGAACGGCAAGAAAAAAGAGGCCAAGCTTATAATAATAATTTAAGGAGCCTATGGGATATAATTAAATGTAAAAATATCTGTGTCATAGAGGTACTTGAAGGAAAACGAGAAGTTAAAGAGCTATTTAGAGAAATAATAATGGAAAACTTCCCCAAACTGGTGAAGGAAATCAACATAAAAGCACTGGAAGCTCTGAGAGTCTCATAAAAGATGAACCCAAAGGGGCCCACACCAAGACATATTATAATTAAAAAGCCAAAGGTTAAATATAAAGAGAATCTTAAAAGCAGCAAGAGAAAAGCAGTTAGTTACCTACAAGGAAGCTCCCATAAGACTGGCAGCTGATATCTCAAAAGAAACTATGTAGGACAGAATAGCTTGGCACAAAATATTCAAAATATTGAAAACCCAGGGTCTACAACCAAGAATACTTTATCCAACAAAGCTATCATTTAGAGTCGAAGGACAGATAGCTTTCCAGACAAAAATAAGCTAAAGAAATTCATCAGCAGCAAGCCAGCATTACAGGAATTGTTGGAGGGACTTCTTTAAGAAGAAAAAAATGTATCAAGATCATAAATAAAGAATGGTTATAACTACATATTGATCAAAAAGTACCTCAAATGGAAAAGAGTTAAGTGCTCCAACTAAAAGATAGGGAAGCTGTATGGATAAAAAAAGAAGACCCTTACATATGCTGCCTACAAGAGACTCATTTCAGATTTAAAGACACACACAGACCAAAAGGAAGGGGATGGAAAAAAATATTGCCTGGATGGACCTAGAGGGTATTGTGTTGAATGAAATAAGTCAGATAGAGAAGGAAAAATATCACATGATTTCACGTACATGTGGAATATAAAGAACAAAATAAACGACAACAACAACAAAAATGAAAAAAAAAAAATAACCCTCATGGATACAGAGAATATTTTGAGGGCTACTAGATGGGAGAAGGGTTGAGGGGAATAGCAAAAAAAGGCAAAGGGATTAAAAAGTATAAATGGATAGTTACAAAATAGACATGGAGATATAAAGAGTAGCATAAGGAAAATAGTTAACAATGTGGTAATAAATACGTAAGGGGGAAGAGGGGTACTAGATTTAGTGGAGCGATCACTTTGTGAGTTATCTAGATCTCTAATCCTATGCTGTACAACTGAAACTAATATATGATTGTATGCCAACAATAATTGAAAAAGAACTCACTGAATTGTGCAATGTAAATACAAGCAACTAATTATCTATTATATTTCAATAAAGCTGGGGAAAAAATAAGTAACAATGACATCATTATCATAGCTTTTTCATTACTGATAGTCATATGGAAGCTATTCTTCATGTCTTAAGTAATCTCTAAGTAATCAAAACAAGATACAATGTAGTTTTAAAAATAACCTATTTGCTTTGCTCCTGGGGAATGTATAATATGGAAGAGTGAGGCATAATGAGAGTAACTTATTTAAGGGTTTTCTTTAAGTGTAGAACAACTGTCTTTCTCCATCTATCTTTCTGTTTTAGTTGCCTATACATTAAATTTTATGTACCTTGCAGGGGTTATAGTCATCCACATTCTTTTTTCATTGATGATAGCACCTCTCATTAACCCAGAGAAAAAATGAGAATATACCAGGAATCCAAATAAAGCCTGGGTTATCAGAAATTTAAAGTTGTGGTGTCACAACATGGTTGTGAAGCTGGAGTGGAGATGGGGAAGTCACACCATTGTGCACTGACCATGAGCTGTACCTGTCCACATAGGACTCCTCTGTTACAAAAGCAACCCCTCCAGGCCAGTATTAAACTAAGTTATGAAGCAGTAGCTAACCACTGAGCCATTTAATGCACGTCATCATGACAGATGTGCCTTTTGTATGGTCCTGGTGTAAAAATAGACACATAGACCAACGGAACAGAAATAAACCCTTGAATATAAGGTTAACTAATATTTGACAAGGGAGCCACAAATACTCAATAATGAGGAGGTCTCTTCAATAAATAATGCATGGAAAACTGAAAAATGACATGCAGAAGATAAAATTGGACCCCTAGCATACAACATTCGTAAAACTTAACCCAAAATGGATTAAAGACTTAAACTTAAGACTTGAAACCGTAAAACTCCTAGAAGAAAACAAAAAAAGAAAAGTTTTTTGGCATTGGTCTTGGCAATGATTTTTTGGATTGATATTGAAAGCACAAGCAACAAATGCAACTAAATAAACCTAAAAAGCTTCTGCACAGCAAAAGAAACAATCAACAGAATAAAGAGACAACCTACAGCATGAAAGAAAATATATGCAAATCATACATCTGATGAGGGGTTAATATCCAAAAAATATAAATAATTCATATAATTAATAACAAAAAAATCTGATTTAAAAATGGCCAGAGGAACTAAATAGACATTTTTCTAAAGAAGACATAAAATAAACAACAGGGAACGATTTTACTTGGGACAATTTTTCTAGCAGTGGTGTAGGGAGTGGATTCAATTACATATACATTGGAGGCAGAATGTTTATCTTTTGTGGAACAACAAAAACAAAAAAAATTTCTAACTTAACCCTTTCAAGAAACAAGAAAACAGGCAAGTTTTGCTTATTCACAGGACCAGAAGACTTCTCTTGAGGTCTACCGAAAGCCCGAGGCAGCGACGAAGCCTCGAGATGAACAGGAAGGGGCCGAGGCGTGTGTGCATGGCCATGGAATTGTATCCCGAGCTTCATTAAGGAGAGGCTGCATTTCCTGAAACAACCCATCCCCATTATGACCCGAAGGAAAAGGATATGATCAATATCCTCTTTGAAAAGAATGGGAAAACGGCACCCTGCCCTGCACTCAGCAAAGAGCAGGCTCCTCCCAGCCTCTGCTTATCATCTGTGTCTAAAAAGGTGGATGCTGGCTAGTTCACCTTTTACTTTTAAAGAGAATTCCAAGACTTACAAAGTAAATATCAAATATATTTTAAGACAGATACACTCTGGTTCTGATGCTCTTAATAGGTAAATTTTAGAAAATGTCCTCAATTCTCCCTCACTCCTGAGGCAACTTACTACAGAAAAAATATTGTCAAAAAAGTGGTCAGAGGACATATTCTGACAGGTCTAAATAACCTGTAAGTGCTTAACTGAAAGAAAGTGGATTTATGATTCTTTTGCTCAGATAATTAATGATTGACAGGGCTCTGGATTTTGGTTTATTTGTTCACCAATAGCTAATGATCAGTAACAAGCAGCATATTAACAACAGTATTTGGTTAAACCATTTGTCCTTCCTAAAAGGTTTAAGTCTTTTCATCTTTGAGGATACCTAGCATGTCTAAAAGTTACTTACAAAGCAGAGATGAACTCTGGGCACAAGAGTTTTCTTCAAAATATCCCAGTTATCCATTTTCCTATAGCACCGAGCTCTCCGATGCCTATGCCTCATCCTTAATGAGGCCCAAACCCATCAATTACATTTCTAGTCATTGTCAGTACCAGAGCCACTGAAGAGCTGCTGATTTGGGTGGACAATAACTAGTATATAGACTGGACACAATGTGGACCAGCATCCAAAGCAGCAATTCAGGCTGGCTTCATCAACTTTTTTTAGGCCAATTATACTTTGTTTTTCAACTTGCTGTAGGAATATATAACTTCCCAGAAGAAAACAGCAACACCTATGGCTATTGATGTTAGAATTCCAGGTTTTCTAAGGAAATACACATTCGATGCTGAAGGCTCTGAGTCTGCACTGAGCTGAATGAAAGTGGACCCACAGCTGCTGCCTTCAAATGTGATGATAAATATTTTTGCTGGAGACACAGACACCAAGGCCCCTGCATTGCCTTTTCCTGGAAAATCAAAGACCTAGAGAGACATACTGCCAGGGTACGGCTCTGAGGCTCCGAGTTCATTTCCACAATTCAGTTTCCTGGCGCCAGCATAAACAGTCCAAACACAAAAATCACTATTGTCCCCTTCTAATTAGACAAAATCCCGGACATGACCAGGCTTGAAAAAATGAGATTTTGCGAGGGTTTCTTCTTACCTATTTCTGTTCAGTCTGGACACTAGGGTCCTTGTTATAATACCCACAAGAGAAAAAGAACAAGTCATAATTTCATTAACTTAGGATATTTTGAAATAATAAAACTTTTAAGAGAGCTTTTTTGAGTTTTCACTATGGAAATAAAACTATTGTATTTTCTCTAACTTTAATACTCAACCGTTTTCCTCATACTCTTTATGTTCCTTAAATTGGGATGCAGAATTTACATTTAATGTCATGTTCCCTCTCTTGAAAAAATGAGAAAAAGAAATGCTATTTTTCCCATGTGACAGGTGTCTGAATTAAGGAAATGTGCCATGTGCTTTTCACTATACAATTAGTTTAAACATAAATATATATAATCACTGCAAAAGGTGACTCTAATGGATTTCACCATGAGCCATCAGTTCTTCCTAGGTAAGGGAAGATTTCCTGTCCTCAACTAGTCTGACTTTCCCTTAATTTTTAATCCTGCTTTCTTCTTGTCTATATTCCTTGGCCCAATCTGATCTTCTCCAGGCTGTCACATTGCTATTTTAAGGCTCTTATTATTTATATATTTTTATTTGCAAAAATAAAAAAAAGTATTCATTGATTTATGACTATGCTCAACATTCGCTCTAAGGAAAAAATAATTTTAAACTAATTTCTCCAGTGACTTCCTCCAAACTAATGCCCTTAAAAATGCAAGTTTGTATGGATTTTTCTGGAATTGACTCTTTCAGATGGTTTACTTGGACCTGAAGCCAGTTCTCAAACCCGAGGGATATTTCCTATAATATTGACCATGATCCTGGCCATAGATGAAGCATTTTAATGTTTTTTGTTGTGAAGAAGCACAAACTGGCTGAATCCTGAGCTGAAAATGAATCTCATGATGGGCAGAACTTCAGGTGTTTAGCTACTTCCTGTGTAACACTATCAACCCTCTCCCCATTGCCTCTCTACTGCCCCCTCCCAACTCACCCCTCACACTTCCAGCTATATAGCTACTCTGGAGATATTGCTACTGAATCATTTCCCTTCAAATGGAATAGCCACTCAACAATGCATATTTTTAAAGTAACTTTTTTTTTTTTTTAATCTGTCACTGTGTTAGTCACCATGGGCATTATCAGGATAACCCATGGCATAAAAGGGTCTTTGTTTTTTAGGTAAAAATGTTTTGATCTCATAGGCTATTAATCTGTTACACAAATAAATGTAATATGCATAAGGTTCCTCAGGGCATAATAAGAAAACAAAGAAAAAAAAACACGTGATTTTTCTAACACTAATCAGCACCTTGCCTTTTATTAATCCAAAGCTGTGGTCTGAATGTTTATGTCCCCTCAAAACTCACATGTTGAAATCTTAATAACTAATGTGATGGTAGTAGGAGGTGGGGCCTTTGGGAAGTGCTGAGTTCATGAGGTTGAAACTCTCATGAATGGAAAGAGTGCTCTTATAAAAGAGAAACCACAGAACTCTCTCACCCCTTTCAAGTAAAAATACAATGAGAAGATGCCATCTATGAACTAGAAAGAGGATCTTCACCAGAACATGACCATACTGGCATCTTGATCTTGGACTTACAACCTCTAGAAGTGTGAGAAATAAATTGCTGTTGTTTATAAGCTACATAGTTGGTGGTGTTTTGTTATAACAACCCAAATGAACAAAGACATCCCAATTTCTTTATTAGGACAATATACTCATCCTCCATCTGCTGGGTGTATTAGCTGCTAACAGTTCACAGCTGCCTACTATTCCAGGGAACTGCTTTTGGCCAATGGTTTCCCCTTGCCCTAAAATATCAGGAAGGTTACAGAGCAATGACTTTCTGATATAGGACTGCAAAAGGCTTTTTTCCTGCCTTGACGTGAGATAACACTGTGGTGCTTTTCAGAGCTCACCGTAAGGATCATGTTGAGAGTAAACTGCAGCCCAAATCACATTTTTGCATGAATATTTCATGTCTTGTCCCATTTCTCTACTTTCCCCTCTTCTAAAAAACACTCTTTCAATACAAATCTCACAGAGGAATTCTTTCAGACTCTGCTTCTAGAGAACCTAATCTATGAAAAATGTTTCATGTCATAAGAAATTTAAAAATAAAAACAAAGAAAGTAGGAAAGACAAGAAAGATTATCTCATGTGCAGGAATGTTAGGTAGCAAATAGCAGGACCAGACTGTAGGCCTTGTGATATAAAAGAAACCAACATACCATCCAAGAGAGAATCTCCTGCCTTCAGGAATGTCATCCTTGTTCTCTTTAGAAGAAATCTTCATTGGCATCCCTGTATAACAAACACCACACACATAACCAAAATAGATGCCAAGAAATAGGATTACAAGCTTTGATCCATATCCAGAGGCTGTGGCAACTTCAGGTTGAATTCAGAATGAGGTTGGCACCTAGGAGGCTCAACCAGAGGGGACAGGTACAACTCAATAACAACAAAAAACAAACAATCAAATCAAAAAATGGGCAGAGGACCTGAACAGACACTTAAAAGACATACAAATAGCCAACAAATATATGAAAAGATGCTCAACATCACTAGCTATTAGGGAAATGCAAATCAAAACCACAATGAGATTCCATCTTACACCTGTTAGAATAGCTGTTATCAACAGGACAAGTAATAACAAATGTTGGAGAGGATGTGGAGAAAAAGGACCCCTCAGACACTGCTGATGGGACTGCAAATTGGTACAGCTACTATGGAAAACAGTATGGAGGTTGCTCAAAAAACTAAAAATTGATCTACCATATGATCCAGCAATCCTTCTACTGGGTATTTACCCCAAAGACTTTAAAATCCATATCCAAAAAGATATTTGCACACCAATGTTCATAGCAGCATTATTCACAGTGGTCAGAACACGGAAGCAACCGAAGTGTCCTACGATAGATGATTGGCCAAAGAAGCTGTGGTACATATATATAATAAAATATTACTCAGGCATAAGAAGAGATGAAATACTGCCATTTGAGACAACTTGGGTGGATGGACCTCGAGATAATCATGCTAAGTGAAATAAGCCAGACAGAAAAAGTTGAAAATCACATTATATGTGGGATATAAACCTAAAAGCAACAAATGAACAGGACAAACAGAGAGTCATGGACATCAACTGTAGACTAGTGGTTACCAGAGGTTAGGGGGTGGGGAGAGGGGCGAGGTAGACCGGGTAAAGGGAGTCAAATATGTGGTGACGGAAAGAAATCTAACTATGGGAGGTGAACACACAGTGTAAATATATATATACCTTACTTTTAAATGTACAGCTGAAACTTATTGGATTTCATTAACCAATATCATCATAATAAATAAATTAATTAATTAATCAATCAATCAATCAATCAATTAAAAAAAGATTCAGGAGGCAGTGACTCTAGAGTTAAGTGAGAGTCTCAGGGCTCTATGAGGAAAGTTCATATGTGAAATGGCTCCACAAGTCCAAATCCATATCCAAAGACAGAAAGAAAAGAAGATCCCTTTCTGCACTTAGTCTTTATAAGGTTGAATTATACATTTTGTAATAAGGGAATAGAAATGGAGACTGACCATAGATGGAGCCAATAAACAAGCCACAGAGGCCTTAATCTATCCCCAAAGTTTACTAGGTTTGGAGTGTGAAAGCAGGAGATAATAGCCAGATTCTAGTGGCTCAAGAGGCCTCTAGGCAGGTGTCAGACATTATTGAAAGATAGTTTGAACAGTAAGAAAAAGAATCCTGCCATGTAGGAATCTGAACTGACTTGTTGTCCAAGCTGAGCTGTGTTACACCAGGCTTCTCTGGCATGTAGTTAGTTTCACATTTCAAGGTGTGAGACTTGATCTCAAAATAATATAAAATCTGATACAGCAAACTCTATGTACATATTGGTTCCAGGGCACAAAACAAATTAAATGAAGATAAAAACATTTCTTGAAAACAGAACTGGCCTCCCAAGTTATGAAAATATAGTTATATGATTCCCAAAGTAATTTCACCACTCTAAAATTACAAAATGTATTAGAGCCATCTTTGTCAGTCTGTTTCCCATCTCCATTCTTTTCTTGGTATGAGATCTGGAACAGAGAAAGCACTCAATAAGTTGAATGAATTGAAAAACAGACTCAGAAAATGGGCTGGCGATAGCGACAGGAGAGAGTACCTCAAAGAAATGGATGAGATAGGTGGATGACGGATAGAAGGATAGATAAATGAAGATAGGGGTAAAGAAAGAAAGACTGAGTAACTATAAAACTGAGAGCAGTCAGAAATATGGACAGATTGATGAATATACAGATATACATAGATAAATATATAAATAGAGGTAAAGATAGAGAAAAAGAAGGACTAAGACATAGACTAAATTTATACAGAGAGAGAAGAAAAATAATATATTTATTCTATAGAGAAAGTCTTTCTGAGTACAAGGCCAATATAGGAAAAAAGCAGAGATGAGAAAGAGGGACAGATACCTGAAGGTACCACATGAACTACTGAATCCACTATAACAGTGAAAACACAAATAAATTAAAGATCAGCATCAGAGTTTGTTTTGGAACTAGAAGAGCCTATGAGTAGCTAATACGCCTATTTGGCTATGTCCCTAGGCCAAGGAATTTTATATATTGTTGTCTTAGGTCCCCATCTGTCAAATTGGGGGTTGAATTTAATATTCAAAATAGTATACGGTCCTTTTGAATTGAGTTTTATTCACTATCATTATTTTTTAAAAATTTAGCTTCCAGAGATTTAATTTTATTCTAAATTGGTAAGCTAATTATCTTAAATTCTCACTTCTTATTGCTCAGTAATTATTTGCATTTATTAAAGATTTCCATGTTCAGAAGACCTAATGATTATCTAACTCTGAATAATGTTAAGTTGTTTTTTTTTTTATTTTGTTTTTTATCTTAAAAACAATAAGCCTTGTGGTCTGACATGTGAAGAGCTTGTAAATCATCACTCCTGTCCTCACAGGAAAAAATGGAACAAACTGAAAATAAACTCTCTTCTTAGATTCATCAGCGATTTGGTGTCACAGGGCAAACTACTGCTTCAAAAACTGAAGAGACCGGCAAATACAGAGAATCACAGCTATCACAATGTACTGGCAAAAGAAACTGCTGC
>NW_011889317.1:359188-360947 GCF_000151845.1 Pteropus vampyrus
GGATAGAAGGATAGATAAATGAAGATAGGGGTAAAGAAAGAAAGACTGAGTAACTATAAAACTGAGAGCAGTCAGAAATATGGACAGATTGATGAATATACAGACATACATAGATAAATATATAAATAGAGGTAAAGATAGAGAAAAAGAAGGACTAAGACATAGACTAAATTTATACAGAGAGAGAAGAAAAATAATATATTTATTCTATAGAGAAAGTCTTTCTGAGTACAAGGCCAATATAGGAAAAAAGCAGAGATGAGAAAGAGGGACAGATACCTGAAGGTACCACATGAACTACTGAATCCACTATAACAGTGAAAACACAAATAAATTAAAGATCAGCATCAGAGTTTGTTTTGGAACTAGAAGAGCCTATGAGTAGCTAATACGCCTATTTGGCTATGTCCCTAGGCCAAGGAATTTTATATATTGTTGTCTTAGGTCCCCATCTGTCAAATTGGGGGTTGAATTTAATATTCAAAATAGTATACGGTCCTTTTGAATTGAGTTTTATTCACTATCATTATTTTTTAAAAATTTAGCTTCCAGAGATTTAATTTTATTCTAAATTGGTAAGCTAATTATCTTAAATTCTCACTTCTTATTGCTCAGTAATTATTTGCATTTATTAAAGATTTCCATGTTCAGAAGACCTAATGATTATCTAACTCTGAATAATGTTAAGTTGTTTTTTTTTTTATTTTGTTTTTTATCTTAAAAACAATAAGCCTTGTGGTCTGACATGTGAAGAGCTTGTAAATCATCACTCCTGTCCTCACAGGAAAAAATGGAACAAACTGAAAATAAACTCTCTTCTTAGATTCATCAGCGATTTGGTGTCACAGGGCAAACTACTGCTTCAAAAACTGAAGAGACCGGCAAATACAGAGAATCACAGCTATCACAATGTACTGGCAAAAGAAACTGCTGCTGAGCCAGCAATTGCTTGAAAAATTTAAAGGGTAGTTGACTAATTGCTGTGGAACGAGTGTGGATCCAGGGGCCCCAGCCTTAAAGGGACCCCACATTTTCATGAGTTTTACCTCCAAGAGCCCCATCAGGATCTCAGTGTGGGCATCAGAGAAACTTCCCTTATACTTCCTGCAGGGAAAGGGGATAAGTAAACAGAGGGGGCAAATATGCCCAGAATATTCTGTTCTTAACAAAGGCCTGCTCTCAAGGAATACTATTAGCAATATACATTTAAGATTCCTCCATGTCTTTTTGTGGCTGGATAGCTCATTTCTATATGTTGCTGAATAACATTCCATTGCATGGAATGTATATACCATGTCAAATGTAGCAGAGTTTGTGTATTAATTCATGTATTGAAGAACATCTTGGTTGTTTCCAAGTTTCAGCAGTTACGAATGAGGATACTGTAAATATTTGTGTGAAAGTTTCTGTGCAAACATGTTTGTAACTCACCAGCTAACATAGAACCACAATTGATGTATAGTGTGGTAAGCCTATGTTTAGCTTTGTAAGAAATTAACAAAATATCTTCTAAAGTGTACCATTTTACATTCTCATCAGCAATGAATTACAGTTTCTATTGTTCCACATCCTCATCAGCATTAGGTTCTATCAGTGTTTTGGATTTTAGTCAGTCTAATAGGTGGGTAGTGTAGTATCTCATTGTGGTACCTAATTGTTATTTTAATTTGTAATTCCCTAGTGAAGTATGATGTTGAGCATTTTTTCATATGAGCATTTTTTTCATATGATTATGTACCATCTGTAAGTCTTTTTTGGT
>NW_011889317.1:361597-370374 GCF_000151845.1 Pteropus vampyrus
CATTGTGTGTTTATCTCCCGGAGTTAGGTTTCTTTCTGTCACCACATATTTGACCCCTTTTACTCCATCTACCTCCTACCTCCCCGCAACTTCTGGTAACTACTAATCTATTGTCCATGTCCATGAGTCTTTCTCTGTCCTGTTCATTTGTTGCTTTTAGGTTTATATCCAATATATAAGTGATATCATATGGTTTTCAACTTTTTGTCCGGCGTATTTTGCTTAGCATGATTATCTCAAGATCTATCCATGTTGCAAATGGCAGTATTTCATCTCTTCTTATGGCTGAGTAATATTCCATTGCATATATGTTCCACATCTTCTTTATCCAATCATCTATTGTAGTACACTTCAGTTGCTTCCATGTGCTGGCCACAGTGAATAATGCTGCTATGAACATCAGTGTGAAAATATCTTTTCGGATATGGATTTTCAAGTCTTTGGAGTAAATACCCAGTAGAGGAATTGCTGGATCATATGGTAGTTGATCACTGTAACTTTATAGTAAGTCTTGAAATCAGGTAGTGTCAGTCCATATAAACTTTAAAATAAGTTTGTTGGTATCCACAGAATACCTTTCTGGGAGTTTGATTGAGATCACATTAAATCTATAAATCAATTTGAAAGAACCGATATCTTAATAATATTAAGTTTTCCTATCCATGAACATGAAATATCTCTTCATTTATTTACGTTTTCTTTGACTTTTTTCATCAGTGCTTTTGTGGTTTTCTTCATACAAATCTTTACATATTATGTTACATGTGTGCATAGTGCTTTGTGGTTGGGGTAATTCTACTCAATTTCTGAAAGAAATGTTAGATATTGTGAGGTTTTAAAAATATTTTATAAAAATTGTTACTAATAAAAAAGTAAATTTTCTAAAAAATTAATTTGCCAAGAGTTTGGGAAGAGAGAGAGAGGAGGAGAAGTGGTTACAGATTCTTAAGGCAGCAAAGTATTATGTACAGGTACACTAATAGTGAATATACGACATTATGCATTTGCCAAAACCCATAGAACCATGCAATACAAAGAGTGAATATTATTGTAAACTATGATAGTCTTTTAAATTAATAATATGTCAATATTGCTTCATTAATTATAAGAAATATACCACACTAATGTAAGATGTTGATAATTAGGGAAGTGGTGGGGTGGGGAGGGAGTATATGGGCACTCTCTGTTCTTTCTGTGCAATATTTTGTAAACTCAAACTGTTTTAAAAAATAAAGTATTAAAAATGGTTAATCATCCCATCTTCTATTAGCTTGATTTGAGAATAGAGTTTTAGCCTAAAACTTCTTATTTTTTGAAATTTGAAATAGAATGAATTACTATACAATTCTTTCTTTGTTAAGATCACTTCTTATTTTATAAATTTCAATAACAAAACAACCACAAGCATTAGAGTGAAATTGAAGTAGAATAGGGGAAAAAAAGAGACCAACTCTTATTTTTCAGCCCAAATTCCCATCAAATAAATATAACAGAAAATAAATGAGCATCGTTTATGCAAAAGTTCATGTACTTCATAACTCTAAGCCCAGTGAAAATGTGAATTATTGTATAAGCCAACATGCTCCTCAGAATATGATTGCTATAAGTGCTGACCTACTTTTCATTACTTTATAGTGGTTTCTACAAGGACAGTTTCTCATACAGATGCCTTTCTGAAATTAACATTTCTCTCTTCTCTCCATCACTCCACCCACTCCTCTGCCCACCCTGAGTGGCAGTGACTATCAGCAGCGTGAAGAGTGAGAATGTCTAATTATAACCATAGGAAGTGGTTAGCAGCAGTTACAGTCCACCCAGTAATGTGCCCTTGGTGGTACAAGAAGACGAAAACTGATACCAATTTTATTTACTTATTTCTCAAAGTTCAAAACAGTATAAAGGAAGGACTTATCACTACTGAGGTGAGGAAAGGGCAATGTGAAAGTCTCTAAGCTTTCTTTCCCTCATTCACAATTGGGCTGATCAGAGTGCTCAGAGTGCACAGTGTCACCGATGTATCATGAGTTCATGCAATGTCCTTCTCTCGTTTTTACTGATTGATTGATTAATTAATCCAATGTCTTGCATGATATCCCTAGTGTCACTATTGTTTACTTTCCTCAATAAGTACACATGCTCGTATGTTTAATAAATACCCTATTTCTCTCTATATCCTTGAATTAGAATGTCTTTTTTCTTAGTTTTTTTTTTATTATTATTAAAATGCCAAAAAGTCTTATGAAACAAAACCATCCCCAAAAGAAGCTTGACCTGAAGCTATTTGCAATTAGTCACCTTGCCAGGACTGATAGAAGAGTGTTGCAGGGGATATAGAGTGGACACCCCACATAGGTAGGGGAAGCCACCAGCTGTAGTCAGGGCACAGAGACGATGGGCGACTTCATCAAGACCAGATCAAAACCTCGGAGTAATATTTCATTTAGGGCTGTCTGGAATTTTATATGAAGTAAACTCAGCTATTGATGCTAAGATAAGTTCTTGAAGAATGGCAGAGTATGCCACCCCAAAATATGCCACTTTGGCATAAGGATTATTTTGAGCTAAAAGCTTTTTAAAAACAGCAGATACAGGAAGGACATTCTATCTTCCCTTTTTTAAAAATAGATTAAAAACTCCCATGTGAAAGATTTCTTTCTTGTACCAGAAGTAACATTCTTTTTTTAAAAAATAATTTTTTATTAGTTTCAAGTACACAGTATATTAGTTAAACATTTATATGGTTTATAAAATGATTCCCCTAATTGTTTGTTCTCTCCTCTGGTTTTCCATCTAGCCAATATATTAATGCTAACTGCATTCCCTACGCTGTGCTCCCTGTCCCAGCGATCATCTATCAACTACTAATTTGTACCCTCTTAACCCTTCACCCCATTATCCCAGCCCCCTCAACTTCCTATCCCCTCTGTCTGTCACGAAATTGTCCTCTATATTTGTGAGCTAGTTCTAGATTAGTTTGTTCTTTTTGTTCTTTAGATTCTGCATATAAATGAAACCATATGGTATTTATCTTTCTCTGTCTAACTTATTTCATTCAAGATAATAACCTCTAAGTCCATCCATGTTGTTGCAAATGGTAGGATTTCATTTTTTTAAATGGCTGAGTAATATTCCATTGTATATATGAACCATAATTTCCTTATCCAATCTTCTGTTGGTGGGCATTTAGGTTGCTTCCATATCTTGGCTATTGTAAATTATGCTACCATGAATATTGGGGTACATAAATCTTTACAAATTATTGTTTTGGTTTTCTTTGGATAAATACCCAGAAGTGCAAATGCTGGGTCAAAAAGCATATCTATTTTTAATTTTTTGAGAAACCTCCAGACTGTTTTCCATAGTGACCGTACCAATATGCAATCTCACTAACAATATATGAGGGTTCTCTTTTCTCTGCATCCTTGCCAACACTTGTTGTTCTTTGATTTATTGATGATAGTCATTCTGACAGATGTCAGGTAACATCTCATTGTGATTTTAATTGGCAAGGAAAGTAATAGTCTTATCATCAAGGCTGAGAAATTGAGACCAAGAGAATTCTATACAAACAGACCTTGTTAAAATAATTCTTATCTTCCTTTAGTCTCATGGTTTACTTTTCTGCAATTACCTCTTTTTGTTCAATCTACTATAAAAGCATGCAGGTTTTGTCATTGTTCGGGGGAGGTCTTCATTCCTTATGAAAGTTTCTGTGTCATTTACAACTTATACACATTCATGTGCTTTTCTCCTATTAATCTGTTTATCAGTTTAATTCTCAGACATAGCCAAAAAACTCTAAGTAGGAAGATAAGAGTTAAAATTTCATTTCCTTTACACCCTGGAATAAGAAGTAGAGAACTGGACTGGAATGTTATCCTGAAAGTTCTCAACTCCCTTATCCCTCTCCTCCATTATTCCCTGATATAGCTCTTTGACAAGTGATGGCTCCATTCCCAGAGAGAGGAGGCCTGATCATAGCTGAGATTACATGTTCCGAAAAGAGCCCCCTTCAGAGTTTGGGCTCTTTCCAATGAGTCTGGAGACTGGACCTCATCACTAAGGTCCAGTTATAATCATGAGAGGAAACATGCATTGAGGATAGAGCTCATATGGCCAGGATTGGAGTTTAGGTTGGTAAAATCCCCAATAGGTCCACCTCCAAGCAAATGGTTTGGGGGCAATTAAGGAATCTTTTTTTCATCAGAAGCCTGGAGAAAAGGTGTTTAGCCAATGCAGAGGTACTGAGGCTGAAGATGCTTGCAGAAAAAGTATTGGCTAAATGATAGTTTAGTTGAGGAAATGCATACCAGCAACACTTAGACCACGTAGAATCTAGAGCTATTTTAAGTCTAAACCATTAGGCCTATATGTAAGAAAATAAAATCTGACCATACATTGCCTACTTTTTTTCTGTTTTTAAAGGAATTCAAATAAGAAGGCAGATAAAGAAACCAAGTATCCACAGAAAGAGCAAAGAAGAACAAATCTTAGAAAGAGGCAGAGTGGTTACACTAGCCAAATCTTAGCAGCCAGCACCAATATGGAGACAACAAATCAGAAAGGAGCTGTAGTGGAAGCTTCTAGAGCATTAGGATGGCAGCCAGGGAGAACTCCTTAAGAAGTCTGTATTCCTTGCCTATGGCTACTGCAACAAATTACCACAAACTTCATGTCTAACACAACACAGATTGCAGATTTGTAGTTCAGAAGCATAGAGTGGGCTAAAATCAAGGTGTCAGTAGAACTATGCCTTTCTGAAGGCTCTAAGGAAAAATCCCTTTCCTTGGCATTTCCAGCCCCTAGAGGTTTCCTCACATTTCTTTGTCTGTGGTCCTCTTCTGTTTTCAAAGCCACAATGGGTTGAGGTCTTACATTGCATCATTCTTACCTCTTTTTCTTCTTTTCTTTTCTACATGTAAGGACTCTCGTGATTACACCATGCTCAGCTGGAAGATCTGTGATAATCTCTATATTTTTAGCAATCTTAATTCTCTATTGCCTTAGTTCCTCTTTGCCATATAACATATTTACAAGATCTGGGGATTAGTATATGAACATCTTTGGGGGAGAAGAGTCATTATTATACCTACCACAAAACCCTTTAAGAATCAACAATTGAGCTAATGGTATCTCAGTAACCCCCCAAACTTGATCTCTTATTATGAGGAAGAAAATGTAAGCATCTTAAGCTTGCCTTACTTAAAGAAAGTAGGAAAGTGGCAGGGGAACTGGGTTTTGTCTGAGCCCTACCACCATAGGTTCACATCGAGCAGCCCACCAGCATTTTATTTTTCCCATAGGATCAGGTAGGTGCCCAAATAGAGTGGCTGTGAAAATAGCAAGAGCTGGAACTCAGGGTACTAGATAGTGGGTCACAAGTGACCAGTGTATCCTTGTCAATTAATGACAGAGAACCAAGAGACTATCTAAGGTGGAGACAGGACAGACTAGGCCAGTTTAGCTTAGGGACCAAAATCCACCAAAACTGTGTCTATATGGTTGTTTCTAAGGAATAGTGGGGGCGGTAAGAAGGAAGATAACACATGGAGTAGACACAGACACAGGAGCCAGGGAATGTCAAAGCTGACTGAGACGATTTCCATTTTCTTCCCTGTTGTTTCAGGTTAGGACCTCCAGAGAGAGATCCTGAAACAAACATCTGAGTGTGAGAAGTTTTTATTGGACTTGATACCAGCAAGCACTGCTCGGAGAGGGAGAAGTGTGATATCAGAGGGAAAGCAGCCAATATAGTGTGCATCAGTAAGCAGGTCACCCTCTGGGGACCTGGGACTTTATCCAGTGGAAAATTCTTAAAGCTGGGTAGAACATGCCTCCGAGTCATCTCATTTGAGGGTAGGGAATCTGGGACATTTATCCACCAACTTTCACTTATCATTGATTGAAGTCCCCTGACAGAGTTATTAACTTCTCATCACTTTTGGCCTTCTCTAAATACAGGCTGAGCATGCTTTCTTGGTCAGAATAAGCAGGAGCTTATAGCATGGAGCAATGTGTATAAATGATAAGCGTTGAAGGGATGTGAGCAGGGAGCCAACAGCATTTGCTCCAAGGCTAGAAAGGAGGAAGATACAATGGGAAATCCCCAGGCCAGGGAGAGTTATAAATGAGAAGACAGAGGTTTCTGGATGGAAAGCTTGGCTTTATCTCTAGGGATATTTCTAAAGGGCTGGCTCAGGAAGATGAGCAGCAAAGAGACAACAAACATAAATACTTAAATGCTCTTTAAATTTGCCTTCCACATACAGATATTACGTGAAGACAGAGACTGAACAAAGGCACGCTGTCATTTCTCTTCTGGGGTAGTATGTATGGAACCCTTCCTTGTAAACAGAGTCTGAAAATTTTTTTATTTCGATGACCTCTCATTAATGAACACTGGAAAGAAAAACGGAGATGGACATTCCAGGGATGAAATGTAAGTATTTTTCAGGCTGAGCAATGCAAGACAAAGGAGAATAATATTAACTTTTTGCAGAGAAGTCCAAGAGGAGCTCATTGTCTGAAATCAAAGACTTGCAAACACATATTGAAGAGATGCCTATTAAGAGCATAATATCTGTATCTTACAGCACTTAATAATATCTCACCCCTCGTTTTTGTGGTCCAGAAGAAATCTAGCCAGTACAGACTTCCTACTCTGAAATGTGCTAAAGTAGATTAGTACATTTCAGCTGGAATTCAGGAGATTTTGACTATTACTAAGGTGTCAGTAGGTTGGAATGGTTGATAAGGAGTCAAGAGTCAGTAGTAAGCAGAGGACTTGAGGAGTGCCCTTGGCTGATGAGAACAAAGACATAAATTGCTTTCATTTCCCTGTTGAGTTTTAGCAATTTACAAAGAAGTCTAGAGTTAAAGAAAAAGGTTAACGAGGAAGTGAAATACAGAGCAGCATTTGTTTATTTAGATGAGATAATTATTGTCAGAAGTACTAGAAGAATAGAAGGAAGGTCCTCAAGACTATATGAATGGTCCCCTAGGGAGAAGAGTTTAAAGTTGTCATTTAAAGTTGTGATTTGTCAGTTCTCCTGAACCCTTGTTCATATAATAGACACACAGGGTCTCAACCTGGAGAGAGGGTTGACCCTGAAATTATATCCATTATCAATAATGACCTCAAGCCACTAAATGTATGAAATTCAAAATGGCTTAGGGGATCCTATGAATTTTCAGAAGAGTTCTTAGATCACTAACATCACAACACCTTAAAGAAGGGTTTCATTTGGAAGATGTAAGGAATTTTAAAATGTCTTAGAGAATTTTATAGAAGTGTGATAGAGGAATATTTTTAGGTTGATAAACCACATAACCATTTAAAATAGATTTTCTTATAAAAGCTTTCAATGGCCTGGGGAAAGCCTACAGACAGCTAGTTCCCAGAGCCTCAGGGAGTCTAGTGTAAGGTTTATGAGCAAATGTTCAGGGCCTTCCAGCGTAGGCCTGTCTGGGCACTTAATCGACCTGCTGAAGTCTTCATTACCTATGTGAAAACTAGCTCTATGGGTCTAGAAAGAGATAATTGGAATTAAAGCAAATATCAACCAGAATTGATCTGAGCACGAAGCTTGGTGTCATATTCAAAATGTAAAAGTTCTAGGCATCAGTGACAATTTCCAAGAGAATGTGTTTGAAGTGACTCTTGGGTTACATACTCATCACAATATGTGTTTCTCAGTGCTGAGCATGCTGCTATGGGTCTCTGATAAGTGGCTATGGTGGTTGATTTGCATTCAGTGGTCACCAGAGATCAGATCTCAACAAAAACAATATGGGTCACCCCACCTTTGGACAGATCTATATGCACATTGCTGACTGACTACACCCTCCAAGATGGGGTCTAGGTAATTTGGGACTGGAGTGGTCAAATTTCTGAGGAAGGAATGAGCAAGCATAAGAGAGACTCTCCAAGAAAGTGTCCTAAGGGACTCTCACTTAATACTGAGAGACTCTTATACCTTCCCTCAAGCTTGGGCTGACCCTGAGTTAGGGGAGGTGATTTAAAAAAGAGCTAAATCATCAATAAATCAAAAAACAACAAATGTTGGCGAGGATGCAGAGGAAAGGGAACTCTCATACATTGTTGGTGAGAATGCAAATTAGTACAGCCACTATGGAAAACAGTCTGGAGGTTTCTGAAAAAATTAAAAATGGATATACCTTTTGACCCAGCAATTGCACTTCTGGGTATTTATTCAAAGAAACCAAAACAATAATTCATAAAGATCTATGCACTCCAATATTCATGGCAGCAGAATTTACAATAGCCAAGATATGGAAGCAACCTAAATGCCCATCAATAGATGATTGGAGTCTACGGCCATGCCACTCTGAACAAGCCTGATCCCATCTGATCTCAGAAGCTAAGCAGGATCGGGCCTGGTTAGTACTTGGATGGGAGACCACCTAGGAAGACCAGGTGCTGTAGGCATAAAAAATAAAAAATAAAGGATTGTAAGCTGACAAGGTCCTTGCAATCTGTGAGGTCAACTAAGGGCAGCCTTGCCTAAACAAACAAACAAACAAACAAACAAATACAAAAAAACCCAGACAATTGGATAAAGAAATTATGATTCATATATACAATGGAATATTATTCAGCCATTAAAAAAATGAAATCCTACCATTTGCAATGACATGGATGTACCTAGAGGTTATTATGCTAGTGAAATAAGTCAGACAGAGAAAGATAAATACATATGATTTCACTTATATGTGGAATCTAAAGAATAAAAAGAACAAACTAATCAAAAACAGAC
>NW_011889317.1:371146-372970 GCF_000151845.1 Pteropus vampyrus
GGAACAGTTACAAACTGGTAATTAGAGTAGAAATCATGATAATTTGGCATTATCAGGTAAAGAGGGGTTGCACATACCCTGCTATTGTGCAATTTCAGACCTGGTTATCTATGCTGGTGAAATT
This sequence comes from Pteropus vampyrus, assembly GCF_000151845.1. Classification (NCBI taxonomy): domain Eukaryota; kingdom Metazoa; phylum Chordata; class Mammalia; order Chiroptera; family Pteropodidae; genus Pteropus; species Pteropus vampyrus. The sequence goes on from NW_011889317.1 coordinate 371,271, forward strand.
CTTGTACCTGTGCACCTGGACATGCGTTCAAGAATGTTCGCAGCTGCATTCTTCTAACAGCAAAAGCCTTGGAAACAATACGAAGGTCCACTGATGGGAGAAGGGACAACTAACTTCAAGGGAGTGGCTACCTCTGGATAAGAGATGAGGATTAGGTTCAGGTAGAACACCTGGGTCTAATGATCTGTCTTTTAAGCTGAGTGGTGGGCATGTGGTTTTCACCTTATTTCTATGATTTACAACAAATCTGTACATATTGTAGTTTTATATATCAAACATTTCACGGTTTAAAAATCGTTTTAAAAGATCTAACCCAGGCTCCTCTCTGCAGGGGTTTGGGGTGGGTGGACTGAGGGCACTAAGCTCCAGTCTAACAGTTGTCTTACAGTTGAAGCCTGGCCCAAGGAGGCAGTTCAATGCCCCTTTTACCACTAGAGTTCCTCTCTTTGGAAACTGACTGTTGAAACCCAGGTAAATTCTTTTGTTGATTATTCATTTCACACATTGTCTGCAAGCCCACTTCTCCTGGGGTCAGAATGCACACACTGAAACCTGGGTAATTCTTGGTTTAGTGACTATTGTCAGGTCTCTTGTGGAGTGTCCAGGATTGTGGGAAGTACTTTAGCTGACTAAAATTCAGAAATTCAGGTTTGTTCCCTGTCACACTCATGAAAACCCATCACTAGTGTATTTTCTCTGAAAGTTTCCCTGCTTAGAAGGCTGAGAACACTTCTCTGTGCAAATGGGAGAGTGGAGTTAGCCTCCAATCCCTCCAGGGTGAAGCCACTTCAGGGGGACTTCTTTGACCTCCAGTGCATGTCCAGATGCAGCTAGGGAGCAGAACAACACACTCAGCACCCAGCCTCACTTGTCTGGCCCTCAGGGAGCTGGAGGTCTATGCTCATTCATGCTTGCTGCTTTCTCTGTCTCAAATAATTCTCAGAGGAAAGTATGAGAGTCTTCATCTTTGAGATTGCAAAGAATTTCTTTTGTGGAAACAAAAAGAATTATCAGGAAGAAAAAAAACATGATGGGCGACACTGTCTCCTCTCTCCTGACCCCCTAATTTATTTATTTTACTTCTACCCCAATGGTCTCCTCAGTCCTGGTCCATCCTCAAAATTCACATACATACAAACACACATACAGGTACACACATACAAGCGCGCACACACATGCATGCACATGCATATACACACAGAGCCTACAGAGCTAGACATAAATCACTCACTACAGAAAGAAAAAAAACTTTTTAAATCCTTCATTTTCAATTTAAAATTCTCACCCAGGGAAGGGAGATAAAGCCATTTCTTTAAATATGAATGTCAGAAGGTGTGTCAATGTCTTCATGTCTACAGCACCTGAATCCTCACAGAGTGCATGAGGCCCTTGGAGGTCTGGCTTCCTTACTTCTCCAGTCTCCTTTCTCATGGGCTTGTACCTCCCATCTACGTTCAGCCACGCTGAATGGTTTTCCTTTCCTTCATGTTTTCTCTTGCCTCGGGTCTCCTAAAAAGACTTCTAGAACATTCTGCTTCCATCTTCCACTCTTAACACTTAACTCCTCATCCCCACAACCCAATACCATGTAACTTTGCTTTCCTTTTAACTTGTACTTTGTCCTCAACCCACCTCCTCTCCCTGAGAATTAAATTATTTGGCCCAAGATAGTGAAATCCAAAGCACCCTAGCCATGTTAC
>NW_011889317.1:373020-380023 GCF_000151845.1 Pteropus vampyrus
TCACTTGTCTGGCCCTCAGGGAGCTGGAGGTCTATGCTCATTCATGCTTGCTGCTTTCTCTGTCTCAAATAATTCTCAGAGGAAAGTATGAGAGTCTTCATCTTTGAGATTGCAAAGAATTTCTTTTGTGGAAACAAAAAGAATTATCAGGAAGAAAAAAAAACATGATGGGCGACACTGTCTCCTCTCTCCTGACCCCCTAATTTATTTATTTTACTTCTACCCCAATGGTCTCCTCAGTCCTGGTCCATCCTCAAAATTCACATACATACAAACACACATACAGGTACACACATACAAGCGCGCACACACATGCATGCACATGCATATACACACAGAGCCTACAGAGCTAGACATAAATCACTCACTACAGAAAGAAAAAAAAACTTTTTAAATCCTTCATTTTCAATTTAAAATTCTCACCCAGGGAAGGGAGATAAAGCCATTTCTTTAAATATGAATGTCAGAAGGTGTGTCAATGTCTTCATGTCTACAGCACCTGAATCCTCACAGAGTGCATGAGGCCCTTGGAGGTCTGGCTTCCTTACTTCTCCAGTCTCCTTTCTCATGGGCTTGTACCTCCCGTCTACGTTCAGCCACGCTGAATGGTTTTCCTTTCCTTCATGTTTTCTCTTGCCTCGGGTCTCCTAAAAAGACTTCTAGAACATTCTGCTTCCATCTTCCACTCTTAACACTTAACTCCTCATCCCCACAACCCAATACCATGTAACTTTGCTTTCCTTTTAACTTGTACTTTGTCCTCAACCCACCTCCTCTCCCTGAGAATTAAATTATTTGGCCCAAGATAGTGAAATCCAAAGCACCCTAGCCATGTTACCTGTGTAAACACACCCTGATACAGCGTGATGTGTCTCCTGAGCTCCCAGTGGTCACTCTATTATTACCCCACAAGATTCCAGGGAAGACTGTTGGATTCGAAGGCATCCCAGTCAGAGAAAGGACAAGGTTGCAATCTGTCACTTTGCCAGACAAGAAACTAAGACACTGAATCTTGGTTGTTTTCCATGCAGGTCACCTTGACAGAACTTCTGAGACCCAGATTAAGAGAGAGTGGACAGTGCTTTGGAAGTGGTTACAGAAGGCAATTAGCAAGGAGAAGCTGTGGCACATGGTAAAGATAACCGAGCCATTCCCTTTTGAGTTAAGCAGCTCTGAGACAGCCATCACATCCTCCAGCCTTACACTTTCCTGATGGGCATATGATGAACTACATAATAGAACAGCTATCTGTTCTTCTGGAAAGACTGACACTAAGTGTGAAATATACTTAATGCTAACATAGGAGATGTATCTCGGGGCAACTGTAGTTTCAATCTGTAGAGATGGTCATTACTTTCCCCTCCCTTAATCCAAAACAAAACAAAACATGATAAAGAATCAAATTTTCTGAGCTCTCATTTTTAAGACATTTACACTGAGAGCTTCAGAAACTTCAGGAATCCCATTCCTGTCTCTCATTCCTAGGAGTTAGAGCATCTTTTTATGCTAAATCCACACCTTTGTCCTTTTGACTGTTTGTTCCCAGTTCGTCCCTGTTATGCCTTCTGAAGTGGCACAGAGGCCCTTAACACACACAATTTTGTACATGACAGCACTTTCAATAACTGAATTTTTTACAATTCCTGTGAATATTTTCTTTTCTGAAAAAAAAAATGTTTCTTTGGTCGTTATTTATGTGAACTGTTTCTTAGATTGCTTACCAGCTTATTTTGTCATCCTGTCTCTCAAAAGATGCAACCAATTTTCAATATTTCCTAAGCAAGAAAAGTCCATTTGGACAAATACTTTCCCTTCTCTCCTAAAATGTGCTGTCACGTTAGCAGCTGCAGAACATATGTTAAGCTCATGGTGACTCAAATCCAAAGATGCCTCCATAGCTGCACTTATGGTCCTCTGTGTGTGCGATTAGTTTCAGACTAAAAACACTGGATGGCTGTACCAATTTACATTCCCACCAGCAGTGTATGAGGTTCCTTTCTCCCCACAACCTCTCTAGCACTTGTTATTACTTGTCTGGTTGATGATAGCCATTTTAACAGGTGTGAGATTGTATCTCATCGTGGTTTTGATTTGCATTTTTCTAATAGCTAGTGAAATTGAATATCTTTTTACATGTCTGTTGGGCATTTGTATGTCTTCTTGGGAGAAGGATCTGTTCAGGTCCTCTGCCCATTTTTTAATTGGATTGTTTGTTTTTTTGTTGTTATTGAGTTGTATGAGTTCTTTATATATTTTGAATATTTGGCCCTTATTGGAAGTATTGTTTGCAAATATCTTCTCTCATTCATATGTTTGCCTCTTTATCTCATTGATGGTTTCTTTTGCAATGCAGAAGTTTTAGTTTGATATAGTCCCTTTCGTTAGTACAGCTACTATAGAAAATAGTATAGAGGTTCCTCAAAAAACTAAGAATATAATTACCATGTGACTCAGCAATCCCTCTTCTAGGTAACCCCCCCCAAAAAGAAACCCTGAAAACATTTATCTGCAAAGATATATGCACCCTGATGTTTATAGCAGCCTTATTCATGGTGGCTAAGGCATGGAAACCACTGAAGTGTCCTTTGATAGATGACTGGATAAAGAAAGTGTGGTACATACATATAACGGAATATTACTCAGCCATAAGAAATGATGAAATACTGTCATTCATAACAACATAAGTGGATCTTGAGATTATCATGCTAAGTGAAATAAGTCAGAAAGAAAAAATTGAGAACTATGTAATTTAACTTATATGTAGAATGTAAAACTGAAAGAAACAAATAAGCATGACAAAGAAACAGAGACTAATGGACACAGACAATGGACTAGTAGTTGCTAAAGGGAAGGGAGGGTGTGGGGAGGAAGGTAGGGGTAAAGAGGGCCAAATATTTAGTGATGAAAGGAAATTTAACTTTGGGTGATGAACACACAATGCAATATACATATGACATATTGAATTGTACGCTTGAAACCTATTTGATTTTATTAACCAATGTCACCCCAATAATTTTCATTAAATAAATAAGTAAATAATAAAAAAATAAAAACACAGGGTGGATATTTATCCCAGTTGGATGTCAGCTTTTTGTTTTGAACTTCTTTTTCTGATGCACGGAAATCATTATAACCTTTGAATAGATCTTTGATTGTATTTACTGCTAATGAGGCTGAAGCCCATAAATGCTTTAGGATTCACACCAGGCAAGTATGGTAGTAGTGCCAACACAAAGCAGTGTTTCTTACATCACTACAGGACACCGAACTGGCTGCTTCCTAGCATTGGCAAAGATCTCAGTTGCAGAGCTGCATATATCTATGACCCTGTAGGTCTACAGGCACATTATTAGGAGGTCTCTCCTTTAACATCCTCCTTCCTGAACCTACTCTGAGTAGAGGATCTATACACAGACTCCTCTCAACTTTCTACAATTCCATAAATCTTGACGTCGGCCTCCTTTCTTAAGCAGCTTGATATATTTTTTATGGTCCTCGGTGGAGAGAACTATTTTGACATCATTCCTATTACTCAGGCATCTTGAATTTTGAGTTAAACTTTAATCTGAAAATAATATCATTCCTTGGCCTTTTAGTTTTTATGCAAACCGAAACCAAGAATTACCGGGGAGAATGAAGATGAAAAATCATAGGAGAGGAAGAGTTGCTTGATACTCCCTTTTGCTTTTCCATTTTACCTATGGAAAGGTAATGTGCAAATGCAGGAGAAAGTTCATATTTAAGTCCTCTTCTATCAGAACCAGTTGCTCATCTCTAAAATACACGTGTCTCAAAGGTTGGACAAGTGCAGTTTGGATGCACTGGAAGCTGGGCGCAGCCCCTAGAATGGGGTTTGCCAGACAATTTGGCCATTTTTTTTTTAAAGAATCAAGCCCTATGAGCTTCTTTTTGTAATTAAATGTTATCAAGCCATGCTTTAAATATAATAAACATTACCATTACCAAGCTTTAAAAAAAAAATTAGAAATTCCCAAATGACTTCCTCTTTTGTCACCTTTGCCTCACAAGTTCACAGAGATTTGTGGCCCAGGAACTGCCTCCTCATATTTGGGAGCAGCACTGCTGATATCCTGCACACCTACCCTCCTATGGGGAAATTCTCTGAATAGGTGAAGGAGACAACTAACCCTATCCACTTAGCTCTGACTTCTGCTTGACCAATCTCCACAAGTCAATATTATCCTGCTGTATTGTTCATGAATATTCAATTCTGCCCTTGAACAAAAGAAACAAAGAGGATAGATAATTCTAAGTGCAGCAGCAAGTAATTTGAGCATCAAGAAGACTCCAATGAATTGAATTGAGTATGTATGTGCTGTTGAACATGCATGAGAAGGGATGGGAGAATCAAAAAGGCACTTAACATTCATGAATCTGAAGCCAACTGCTCATTAGTGACAGCCATTCTGGCCCCACATGTCCCACACCCAAACACACAGGTAGAAGCCATAACTGGTTAGAGATCATTGCAAGCCACAGTTGCTGGCCAGGCACACTTGCCTCAACAGCTCCCAGAGGACCTCTTATCTTTTGACCCCCAGAGTCTGGCCCTCATCACTACCCCATCAGCAGGCAAAGGGAGCTGCTGCAGACATTGCAAACAGAAGTTTTGGGTGGTAGGGTCCTTCCAGGCTGCTGGCACCCAATCTGAAACACATGACTGACCCTATTTCTTTCCTCTTGCTTTTCACTGTGTTTTTAAAAACACATTTTGTCTTATGACTCTGTGATAGCTCTCTGGAAGTTACTTGGAGGTTACCATTGCGTCAAAGTAATGTCTTACACAACAGAGATGACGGACATGGGGCATCCCGAGTTAGGGCTTGTTAGAAACCTGTCTTTTCCCATAATTTATATAGTAAATAAAGGAGACAGGGCCTGAGTCAGAATTAAAATCAGAGATAAAAGGTTTCCATTCTCTATTTCTCCATGATCTCGTTCCATATAAATGCTTCTGATATAATGTGAAGTGAAAAAAGTGAAACCATAACTCGCATAGCTATTGTGACCCTTATTTTATAAAACTATTTACATTATAAATAAGTAGTCATATTTATTTGTGTATTTATACATTCATTATGCACCAGGTTCCAGGCATTATGTTTAATTATTATACGAGTACTTTTTCTTTATATATACTTAAAAACTTTCATTGCTCTAAATAGAGCAATGTATGTATAAATGTGGAAAGATGCCAGAAGAAAATGCATGAACATAGTAACAATGTGTTGAAGGGTTATTAACAGTGTTTTTTTTTAATCCGTTTTTTTTATGTTTTCAAGAATTTTAAAAAGCTAACAAGAATTGTTTTGTGACTTAACAAAAATAAGCATGTTATTTCAAATCTCCTCTGTAGCACAGACCTATACAGAAAATCATGAGTCAGTGAGGAGCCAAACTCAGACAATAGAAAGGTTTGATTCTTTAAAAATGAAACAAATAGCCTCCAGCCATCCTTGGAAGGACCCATGCAACATTAAAAGCAGCATCCTTCCCAAGATGCATCATTTCTAGCATTCCACTGATGAATCTCCCTGACCTGTCCTCATCACTTCCAGTTCCTCTATGTGGAAGTCAGTGTTAGATCCTTATACCAAGATATACAAATATTTACTCTGCATTTGGCTCAAGCTTTTTTCTACATTTGAATAGTGCTGAAATGACTAGAAAATCAGTCAAAATGCATCAGCACCAGGCCATAGATCTACAATTAGCCCATCACCTATCAGCTCACATCTTTCAAAGTAGCTCAGTTTTGTGAGGACTACTTGTCCACAGAAGGTAGATGAGCCAACTCCAGGGACTCACTGATGGGGAAGAAGTTGTATCAGGACCCCCCCTCCCCACCCCACATCTCTCCACAATTTCCCATATAGTGACAATTGTTTGTTGCTAGCTTATCACTTCTAAACTTAGTGGTTTAAAACAACAACAATCATTATCTCTTATAGTTTCTGTGGGTCTGGAATTTGAGAAGGGCTGAGTGGGTAGTTCTGGCACAAGACCTCCTCTGGTTATTGTCAGTCAGTGGCTGGAGTAGGAATAGATTGGAGAACACTGGGGACTGGAGTAGCTGAGGACTGACTAGATATCTCTCTCTCTTTCTCTCTCTCTCTCTCTCTCTCTCTCTCTCTCTCTCTCTCTCTCTCTCTCTTCCCCTCTCCCCGCCTACCCTCTTCCTCTCCCTCTCTTCCACCTTATCTTTCTTCCTTTCTCTCTTTCTGTTCTTGTAGTTTCAGGGCTGTTTCATGTGGTCTCTCCACATGAATGGTTTGACTCCCTTCATGCATGGCAGCCTCAGGCAGTCTTACTGCTTACATGGTGTCTCACAGCTCCACACGAGTGCTCCGGCAGCAGTGTGAAAACTGAATCTCCCTTTAATGACCCAGCCCTGGAAGTCACATAACATTACCTCTGCATACCCCAATGGACAAAAATAGTCACAAAAGCCTTCCCAATTTCTGAGGGGGGACAAGTAGGACATAGATACCACTTCTTGATGGGATTATTGTCAAAGTCACACTGGAGAAAGAGCCTGAGCAAAAGCCGATACCACTGAGGCCATGTTTGAAGAATACACTCTGACATATAAGTGTTGCTCCTCCTATTGGTAACACCACTCTTTGTCAACTCCTACTCATTCTTTGAGAAACAACTGTTTAGATATTCAATCTTGTGAGGCATTATTCTAGAACTTCCTCCACAAGTTTAAGGGTATCCTTTTTAAAGCTCCCTAATCCCATTCTGCACATATTCATTGTGCACTAACCTCTTTATACTGGAGTAGTTTGTGTGTCTTTCTCCCCAGCAATCCTGTAAGGTCCCTGAAGGTTGGGTCCTTGGATCATTTATTTTCTTGTCTGTGTTACCTACTGAAAAATGTTTTAAAATAACATTTATAAAAATCCTTAATAGCATGGGAATTAAGTAGAGTGTCAATAGTGAGTGACAAATGCAGAACACCAAAGTGCACACATGGCTT
>NW_011889317.1:380073-400126 GCF_000151845.1 Pteropus vampyrus
TCTCTCTCTCTCTCTCTCTCTCTCTCTCTCTCTCTCTCTCTCTCTCTCTCTTCCCCTCTCCCCGCCTACCCTCTTCCTCTCCCTCTCTTCCACCTTATCTTTCTTCCTTTCTCTCTTTCTGTTCTTGTAGTTTCAGGGCTGTTTCATGTGGTCTCTCCACATGAATGGTTTGACTCCCTTCATGCATGGCAGCCTCAGGCAGTCTTACTGCTTACATGGTGTCTCACAGCTCCACACGAGTGCTCCGGCAGCAGTGTGAAAACTGAATCTCCCTTTAATGACCCAGCCCTGGAAGTCACATAACATTACCTCTGCATACCCCAATGGACAAAAATAGTCACAAAAGCCTTCCCAATTTCTGAGGGGGGACAAGTAGGACATAGATACCACTTCTTGATGGGATTATTGTCAAAGTCACACTGGAGAAAGAGCCTGAGCAAAAGCCGATACCACTGAGGCCATGTTTGAAGAATACACTCTGACATATAAGTGTTGCTCCTCCTATTGGTAACACCACTCTTTGTCAACTCCTACTCTTTCTTTGAGAAACAACTGTTTAGATATTCAATCTTGTGAGGCATTATTCTAGAACTTCCTCCACAAGTTTAAGGGTATCCTTTTTAAAGCTCCCTAATCCCATTCTGCACATATTCATTGTGCACTAACCTCTTTATACTGGAGTAGTTTGTGTGTCTTTCTCCCCAGCAATCCTGTAAGGTCCCTGAAGGTTGGGTCCTTGGATCATTTATTTTCTTGTCTGTGTTATCTACTGAAAAATGTTTTAAAATAACATTTATAAAAATCCTTAATAGCATGGGAATTAAGTAGAGTGTCAATAGTGAGTGACAAATGCAGAACACCAAAGTGCACACATGGCTTACTCTCATCCACATAGAAGAGTCGAGAAATTGAGTAGGGATAGACACTAAATAGCTCACAGTGGTGATTTCTAGGAACAGGAATTATAGATGCTTTGTAATTTATAATCTACAAACTCACTGAGTTTTAAGTAATAAACAAATATTTTCATTTATTTAAAAGATCACAAACTTTTAAAATGTAAAATATTCCACTGCCCAAGCCAGAATGGACTAGGTAAGGCTGTGTCTACGAATGCTGTTTTTCAGGACTCACTTCCATCTAGATGAGCTACACTGTACCAGACTGGATCTTTTATCTCATCCTCACTACCCTGTACATGCTCCAACTGTGACGGAGGAGCAGGTGAGCCCTTGAAACACCACCTTTGTTAAGCTGCCAACCTGAGATTTATGACATTGAAACCACACTTAAATTTGATTTGCTAGTTCACCAATTGTGCACATCTCTGTCGTCATCTGAGTTTCAAGGTTTCTAGATCTGTCTTAAAGTAAAAAGAAAAAAAGTCCGATTCCCTGCATGACCGTCACTGCACACTCTAGAATTTCTATCCCACTGAACTGTGCTATAGCATTCCAGGTCTAATCAGTACTAGCTGAAATTTAGTACAAGCTTTCACAGTGGTATCCACATGAAGCATTCCAAGATGTGAAAATTAGGTTTTCTGGGTTTAACAACAGCATTTGGTTTAGAATCACTTCTTAGCATTGGCACAGATTCAGAAAAACAGATCAGAGTCATCATATGTAAGACACTTTTCAAGACACATGAGGAAAATTGCTTTAACAAGAAAGCTTTAACAAGTCTCTGCTTCTTGTAGGAAGAAGAGAGCATTATGTTAGTTCTAGTTTCCCTAGAAGCCAACTCTGAGACACAGATTAGAGTATAAGCACTTTACCAGAAGGAGAGTGGAGAAGAGAGACTGGAAAGGGAAGGCATCCAATGGATTGTTATTATCAAGGCAATCACACTTGAGAGAACTAAAGTTTGATCCTGCTGGAGAAATCTGGGAGCCAGGCTGTACCATAAAGCTATCCTACCTGAGAGAAGAGGGAGCTGAGGTACTACTTATCCACCATCTCCCACCAGTTTTTGGTTTGAGGGCAGCTCCTGGATGCCACTAATTCTCCAGCACTTCCAACCTGTCATATTTAGGCAGAGCAAGCTCTGGTGGCCAGAAGAAGCAGTCAGGCAAAGAAATACAAGTGCTGACAATAGGAACACAGACCTACAGCTATCGATATCCTCATTAGTGAAAGAGCAAAACTCAGACTGAGTTCACAGGCTACTGTAGGGCTAAAATGAAATGATACCCATGACAAGACAGGCTCTTTGGCCACATGGAACAAGCAGGCAATGAATTATCTCCTTACCTGCTAAATAGCTAGAACCAGAGGTCCTCATCTTTCTCAAAACAGAAGTGATTAAACCTGCCTGATTCTTATTACACTTTCCTTTTCCTCCCTTATTTAAAAGAAACTTTGAAATAATTCTTTGCCAAAGGCATACAATAATACTATCTGAAGCTTTGCAAAAGATAATAAGATATCAGTCTCAAGGAGTTTGGTCTGTCAGAGTGCAATTGCCTTAGCTATCAAATTTACTGCAGTGTAAAAGATTTTTTTTTTTGATGTTTCTCTTTTCTCTTCCTGAATTTTAATACAATATATTAGGTTGCTAAAATTGCCTACTACCCCCTATAGGGAACTGAGGAGGATAGCTTGTCTAATATAAGTTGACGATGATTAAAAGAAATGTAAGGAAAAAGAAAAAGAAAGCCCTGGGTTCCATATAGAACAGAATTTCTTCACTCTAAAGCAAAATTCCAAATTTTGAAAATTCATGTTTAGTACTAAAAGAAAAGATCATAACTTTAATGGGATAATTTAAAATTACCTTAAGTAAAGCAATACAAAATCTTCTTTTTTTTTTTTTTTTTTTTTTGATGTTGGCTATTTCCTATTTCAGTTGTTTTTAGACTAATTGAAAGAAAATCCCCTTCAGTGACTTGTTTTTTTCTTTCAAATGTTTCAGAAGCAGAGGCTGGAAAGACTCTGTCATAAGCTATAAACATTACTGATTTCTCAGCCACTGAAAATATCAAAGACTATTTTCCTGATTGTAATTGAAAATATTTATGTTTAGCTAAGAAGCATTTTCATGAAAATGATAAGAACATTTTAATCTATGGCAAGATCATGGAATTGGCTTCACTCTCCATGGCTCCCACTCACTGTCTATATTCACTTTTTTCTCGTCTAACTGGTAGTGATACAGGATTCAACTTAACTGGCTTCCCTGATTAATTACACACTGTAAATGAAACTACATTAAACAGTCTTCATAATAAAAGACTCATCTCAAAAAAATTAATTCTTCCTTGATGATCTAGAAATGTTCATAATTAATTTCAACCATTATGCAAAAGGTCTCAAAAGTAGTTGATTATTTGAATGCTGACTTGGGCTCTAGATAAATTGTTCTGGTTGATAGATCATTGAAAAGCCACAGATAACAAATTGTTCCAATTTCAGTCTCCTGAAGGATTATGCATTATTTATAGGTTGTCTGTAATCATGCTTTTTAAGAGTCACATCTTTCTTTTTAAGTTTCCACAGTAATTATCAGTAAAGGGCCTGATGCATATTTGCCACAAGCATTATATTATCATGATTTTCTCTAGGAAGAAAAAGGTAGTGGAAGCAAAGGAAATCTTTTTAGTAACCTATTCCATGGAAGTCAAATTACTTCCTGTGTCCGTCACTATGACTCATAAATTCTTTAATCCTGACATTATTATCAGACCCGTTGGACCCCCAAACTATCCAAATCAGTGAAAGCTCATAAGCCAGGCCTTCCTGATTTCTCATTTCTTGATTTGATCCTATTTTCTCCCAGTTTCTCTTCATCTCCCCAGGCCAAAATTCAAAGTGAAAGTGTCTTTGCATGTGTTTCCCATCAGCTCAGGAGGTGGTCCAGATTCTGTCTCCACCACTGAAAGCTCTGTTGCTTCAGCATAGCACCCTGCTGTCTAATTGTTTCTGCCTTAAAGGGCTGTTGTGGAGAGTACAAGTTATGATAGCTGAAAGGCACTTAAAATATCAGTATTATTTTTTTATCAATAATAGAGTCTTATTTTGGTGCCCCCTATCAACCAATGGGCATTGGGACCAATTCAATGTCAGCAGGAATCCCCAAATTGGGATGTGGTGAAGAAGGAAACATTGCCTACAAATTGCTCAATTTTAATACAGTGTTACTGCAGAATACCATGGCTGTGAGACACCTCAGCAAAGTTACAGCCTAATTATGATGAGCACAGCCATGGAAAGAGAATGACTATGAGGCAGCCCTTAGGCAAGCCCCCTCATTGGTCCAGCCCATTTTGCCTACTCTGCTCAGGCCCAGCAAGAGGTCTTTAACTTTTCAGCTCCAGCCAGAGAAACACAGCCCTCAGTAGCAAGTGAAAGTGTACTCCCCTGGGAGGAGGGGAACTGACTTATGTAGAGAGACATCTCTACCTCTTGTCCCTAACTGGTCCATTTTCATGCAAATGAGGATGGCAAATTCTAACAGTTTGATTGGTCCAAAATATTCTGTTCTGATTGGTTGGAGTGGAGCCATTCTGACTGGTCAGTGAAGATACTAATGGAGGTATAGCTACACAGCCTCAATTGGATGGAGAAAGTCTCAGTCTTATTGGTTGAGATATGATTCCAGGAACTCTTTAATAAGTGTTGGCTCAGATGACAGGAACACAATGCATGCAGGCAGTTCAGTGTGGGATATAAGCAATTCAGGGCAGGCAAGAGTCTGTTTGGTGCTGCTTCTTCCTAAGGCACAGATTGCTGAGAGGCCCCTGTTTAGAATCAGCTGCTAGGCTCTCTTTTTAAATTTGAGCCCAGTTAGCCATTAGGAGTCCTTCTTGGTAGGTATCTTCTTTCTCCAGTAGACACTCAGACGTACACCTTAAGACAAGGAATTGGGAGCCGGTAGCCTATTGGGGAAGTGATCCCAGGAAACACGGGTAGGAGTGTGGAGAAGTGAGGTAGGACAGGAAAGGAAGTCAGTATGGGTGCTTTAATGAGCAGGTTACATCTGTGGGCAATGGGGACTCTGTCCTGATGGGGACCTCTGAGAAACAAAGTAGCACAGGCCTCAGAAATGTCCCATCTGGTATTTGAGGAAGTCGAATTTTCATTCTCCAATTTCTGCTTGGAGAACTAAAGACTTGTTTCACAGGGCACTAACTTCCCAGCACTTATGACCTGACCCACACTGTGTTCTATGATTTGTGCACATCTGGTAGAGTTCTTGGTGACTGCAGCAGAAAGTGAGTGTGCATGGGAAGGTGAGTGCCTGAATGAGCACTGGAACCATCTGGAAAGTTCATTAAGACATAAACTGCAAGACTTCTCTATCAGAGGGTCTAATCAAGCAAGTTTGAGGAGAGGCCAAGAGTATACCCTCCTAAGAAGTTCCCAAATGATGCTCTTGAGAACCACTGGCCTAGTAGATAAAGGTGGGACTTCAGTGGTGTCTGCACACAGAAGCGGTAGTAAAATCTTCAAAGCAATCAGTCTGTGTTTGTGGGTAGTGGATGAAGTGCAGGGAAAAGAGAGATGATGGCTCAAGAGGGAAGTGAACTGATGCAGCATCTCTTTTCTTTCTGCTCTTAGAGAATATAATTTCTTGGCCCACTGTTTGGCTGTAAGTTTCCATTTCTGAATATAACTTTCATTTATAATGGAGAAAATCATCCAGTTTTTGAAAGTCATGGTGGACATAGTCTTTTCCTATAGTCACATGTATGAAGAACAATGGCCCCAAATGTGACACTTTCTCATGGGTATGCCCAAATTTTAGCTAAAATCTCTCAGATGTTGTGAACTGATAAAACATTGTAATTATTTTAATCACCATTTTATTCATGGTAAAGGTGAAAGAATGTCTCAAGAAGTGTCTCAGCATAAAAAGAAATTGGTGCTTATTTATAAATTCTAGTATTTCCACCCTCTCCCATTCACTCAAGCAAGCCTAAAGGAAGGCCTAAGCATGAAATGTTAGGCAGGCTCTACAGTGTCTCTGAGTGTCCATTAACCTGACTTCTTGAAACAAGTGGGTAAGTGGTCCTAATGCCAATCCCTTAGCACTGAACTCTGGGATGTCCTCGACTCATGTGTGTGAGCTTCAATTGTCTGTTGAGACCTGGGTGCTGCAGTTTCATAGTCATGTGTGTCTCATCCAGCTCTGCCACTGATGGGGAGCATCTGATTAAGGTACAGTGGCCTCTATCATGGGCCCAGGCAAAATGGCTTCCTGGATTGCTTTAGCCTCATGTGTGTGAGGGAGCAGCTAAGTTTCAGGAATCTCCCTCGTTTACATTGTGAGTCTGTTGGTGAGGGACTTCGAGGGTGGGGAAGAACAAGAAAGTTATACTTTCATATATCACTAGAGATTATTTCTGCTGAGAATCATGACAGTTCAGCCCCTTTCTGCATGAATAACATAAGGTACTATATCTCATCTCTACAGCCCCAGTGCCTATTCTTGGCACTTGTTAACACAGTAGTTGGGCAGAAAGTAATGTTATAATGATATCCAAATTAGCTCTAATTTTAATCAAGGAAATGATTTACAAGCTTTGGCACTTTTTGTATTAGTTATAATTGTTTTTGAAATATTTCCCATCTGATTGCAAATGTGCAGGTGTGTGTTGGGATCCAAGCCCTGCGCTGCTGGCCTATACCAATGCCAGAAGAAAGTTTTCAATGACAATGGTCCAGCGCTTTATTTAATATTGCAATAGAATAAAATAATCTTTCTGCCTTTGTTCAAGCCTGCTCAGTTCCCATAACATGTCAGTTAGCAATTTCTGCTTAGTCCTGCATATAGATATAGTAATCATTAAAGGCATCTAACCTGTAGCCCAGGAATTGCTGAAACAACCTCTTAGCTTAAACAACTTCTCCAAGGACATAAGGAAAGTATGTACAAAAATAAAGACTGCTTATTAAATATTTATAGAAACATCATGAGAGGGACCACAGCAACTGGAGTTTACCATCCTCCTTGGACTCTTGCTGGTGCCCAGCTGTCTGTGGTTATCAGTTGCCTACTGACCTCAAATCCCTCCCATTTATCCCTTCCTCTGACATAAAAGAAGCCTGAATTTTGTACTTTCTCAGGATGATTCTTTAGGTTGCTAGTCTGCCATCTCGGCTTGCTGGCTTTCTGAATAAAATTGCTTTCCTTGTCCTAACTTATTTTCACTCAACTTATTGGCTGTGGTGCAGTAAGTGGTATAAGCTTTTACTCAGTTACAGTAATACAAATTTCCAATTGCTATTAGAAACCCAGAATCATGACATGTTAAAGTCATACTGTAGTTAAATAGAACATATTCCAATCTTTTTATGAAAATTATGAGAAAGCAGAGGTTCTATGGTGTTAGGGATTGCCTCAAGAGCACAGGACTAATTAGAAGGAACTACAATGGAGAGCGAGTTGGGTAAAAAGAGAAACTAGGGAAAGCAAAACCTTTCCTCTATCTTCTTAGGATCTCTGGCTAGGCCTGTGATATAAGACACATCAACAGGAGAAAAGCATATAAACTTTATTTTTTTCATATACTTGGAAGCCTTCATGGCAAAATGGAGACTCAAAAAATGCTTATATACAATAGGAGTAATAATTGTAAAAAAAAAAAAAAAGTAATTAAAATGTACTGGAAAGCTAAAGGAAGATGAGCATTGTTTAATAAGGTATGTTTGTACAATTTTTTCTCAGCCTTGACACCCCCTCTCTATTTATAAGAATTTTCTTTTTGTCCGGCATAGGGATGGCAGCTTTCCCATGGTAGTTTTATCTCCTGCTTTCAGAATAAAACAAAAGAGAAAGGGGAGGTCAAAGTGTCCCTTCTTGCATCTGCTGTTTTTCAAGTGTCTTTAGTTCAAAGTAATCCTTATGTCAAAGTGAGATATTTTGGAGTGGCATGTTTTGCTCCTTTCAAAACTCTAGTCTAAAAAAATGTTCTCTAAGGTGTAAGAATACAGAGTAATATACTTAACAGTACTTATTTTTTCAAAATTGTCATTAGTGCCAGACATTGTGCTGAGTTCATAGTGACTTAAGGAAAAGTAGAGAGAGAAATCTCTGCAGAGACTAAGAATGAAGAGCCAGAGATTCTGTAAGAAGCCTGTAGAGAAGAAGTGCACATACTCCAAATGGTATATGAATGATCCAGAGTGTCAAGTGGACTCTAAGAGTTCATCTTCGTAGGTCTTCTGAGCAGAATCCAAAAACTTTCACGTCTTGCTGCCATCTTGACCTCACCTTTATGATCCTCTGTTTTGCTTTGTTTCAGTTTTGGTCCTCAGATGCTACACTTCTGACTTCTGCCAAAGAAAGATGCCACTAATTTAAATCATGAGGTCTGCATATGTGTCCAAGGTATACTAACCAAGGGCTTGCTTTGGGTCTTTCCATTACTGTGCCTTTCTATTAACAACTCTTAGCAATATCAATGTGACTTATCACAAGAGCTGTTAATCTTGATCGTTTAGTTAAGGTGATGTCAGCCAACTTTTTCCACTCTAAAATTACTATTTTCCATTTCCGTATTCTATTCTTTGAGAGTAAATCACTACATTCAGCCCATATTTAAATGGAGGGAGAGGATTACGTTCCACTTCCTTCATATATTATTTGGAATTCTTCTGTAAAGAAGATTTGTATCTTCTCCATTTATTAAATAATTTACATATATCAGTAAAATAAATATATAAATCACATTTACTTTATGCTTTGGGAGGTAATCTAATCCTATATTATTTATAAAATTTTATCATAACATAGATGGGGGGCTATTTATTTGGCCTGCAGGGAGTTGGAAAAGTCTATGTCTTAAGAATAGTAGCATCAGATGGGCCAGGAAGGAAGAACAGCAACATCAGCTAAAGGGAAACCATGCCTGATTATTTCATGTAGCTTTCCAATTTGGTTTTTCTTTTTTCTTTTTGAAACTTTGGGCACCCTTTTCAATGTTGATCTGTTGTTAGAGAGCACAGGATGTACAACTATGTCTGGTTCTATATTTAGTGGTGATTTACGCAAAATAGAATTAAGTGAGAAAAGTAACCTCCAGGAAGATTGACTTTCCTGAGGTCCAAAAACTAGTTAGGGACAGAGCTGTGAGGACAACCAGATAACGTGTTATTTTATCCAGTGATCTAAGCAACAGCCACCCTATCAGCTAGTTTAATGCTAAGCACTCTGTGTTCCAGAAGGAGTAACCTGAATTTATCTTTGAATCTGTTGTATTATTCAATTCTGATATTCACACATTCAAATGTACTATCTTCCAAAAGGGCCATCTGCATCACCCTGTGTGTCTCATACCCCTGGTCCCACATGCATGTGTGCATGTGTGTATATGCACGTGTTTACATGTCTAGGCCTCACTTGAGATCCTCAAAACCAATAACTGAGGAAAAAAAAAAAAAAAAGCTTATCTTCCTATAAGCCTGCTGCTTCTCTTCTAATATACTTTATTTTGGTTGATGATGTAGTTATTTACTCAAGCTTCCAAGCAAGAAATATGAATGATATTTTTGTTTACTAGTCTCTACACTTTTCCCAAAATTTTGTACCAAGAAGTCCTGTTGATTCTGTTTTTTAAACATTGTATAAATCTATCCCTACTTCTCCATCACCATAGTTCTTGCCCACGTAAGTTCCTCACTGCCTTTCGTTTATATTCCTATAATGAGTCATAACTCAAAGATTTTAAGTTTTACCACCTAACTCATACTTCACTGCATAGACACCAGGTGTCACCATCTAAACTGAAGCCAATCAAGGCACTTCTTTCTTAGAAACATATGGTGGTTCCCTATGCCTTTCAGAATTAGATTAGATTAACAATGAAACAAAACTCCTATGCCCTAAAATGTCCTCTGCTTTCTTGCCTATGGACCTCTTCCCACTTTCTATTTCACTGTATCCTCCCTCAGTATAATTTAAGTTCCATACTTACCAAAGTGTTTGACAATCTTTTTAAACTTCCTATTTTTATCTCCATGCCTCTATGCTCTTTGCTCTTCCTGGAATTCTCATCCTTTTTGAAGAACCTACTTACCCTTTGAGGCCTTGCCACTCAAAGTGTGGTCTGTTATCCAGCAGCATCAACATCACCTGGGAGTTTGTTAGAAATATAGAATCTTGAGCTCTACTCCAGACCGTGAATTCAGAATCAGCATTTTAACAGTATTCCCATGTGATTCTTATGCATGCTGAAGTCTGAGGAGCACTACACTAATATATCTCAGTCATCAGTTCCCTAACGAGTCCTTTCTGATATTTCTCTCACCTTTGTCAGGTGCCTGCCTCCCTGCTCTTTACTTCAATATATAGGAATAATTTGTTGATGAGAACTACTGAGGGGAAAAGACATGTCTCATGTTTATTATTGTATCTTCAGAGCCTAGTATAGAGATAACTTTTTTTTTTATCCCATAAACAGCTACCAAGCACCTGTGATGGGCCAGTCACAGCACAAAATGGTAAGGATGCCATTAGTGTACAGATGACATGGTCCCTGTTTATAGTCTTGACATGAAGACAGTATTTATCAAAGAGAAACAAAGACTTTAATGATGATCTTACCAAGTGAGCTGAGCCTAAAAAGTTGAAAATTGGAGGAGCTGATAAACATTTTTTTGATCCTGGATGTGTGCCAGTGTTCCAAAAGGACACACTATGTATTCAATGTCATCTTTCACACATTTAAATACAGAACAAAGAAAACAAAGGTGTAAGGTTGGTGATTACATTACCCTGTCACCAAGTAGCTGGGACTAAACTTAGAGAATTTTATTCTTGGGGCAGGTCTCAGAGTTACAGCTTCTAACCTGCTATTTGATTCTCCTTTTCAGAACCCCTGCCCCATGATTGGCATTATTTATTTTAATGCTGCCACAGTCTGGGAACTCACCACACACATAAGCAATCTATTTCATCTCCAGTTAGGTCTGGTAGCTGACTTCCTCCTCAGATTGAGTTGATAAGTCTACCTACACCTATTTCTATCCTACTGAATGGTCTTGCTGCCTTGAATAATACTCCTGTTTATCTGACTCACTGGTTTTCAGATGGTATATCTTATAAACATTAGTAGTCCATGAAGAATTTTTCATCAAAAAATTAATGTTAATGGCATGGAGCTTCATCCTATCTGAGACCTCTAAAAGATATTCCACAGAGTTGGCACACCTAAGAGGCGAGGAAGTTGTATCCACCAAAAACAAACTGCCATTGGTCCAAGGCTATTTTGGAGGGTCACATTGATTCTCTGTGACTTCTAGTTTGCAATATGGGTAAAATGAGTGTGTATTCACAATGAGAAGAA
The DNA here is from genome assembly GCF_000151845.1 of Pteropus vampyrus. NCBI lineage: Eukaryota > Metazoa > Chordata > Mammalia > Chiroptera > Pteropodidae > Pteropus > Pteropus vampyrus. Next base: position 391,361 of record NW_011889317.1, read on the forward strand.
GTGCACAATAGAGAGCCTTTTCATGTAGAAATGAGTTCCTGAAAGGGTATGAAAAGAACACCAGCAACATCTGCTATAGGGAAGGGTGGGGAGAAGAACATGCTGGTCGGGTGTGTTGTCAAAATAAAGATCTCAGCCACTGGAGAGCAGAAACAAAAAATTGATTTTATAGTATTTCTTTTAAGGAAAGACAGTGAATATTCTATAATCCACAAAAATGGCGTAAATAGCAGATTTTTAAATAAGATGTTGCCAAAACAACTCCAGGCATTTCTATGGTTGTTTTCTTTGGAATGGCCTCATTTATAGTCAAGGCCACCCAAGTGGTATAGTCAGAAAATCTAAAGTGAGAAGAATCCCCTTACATCTTTCCTCTTCCTCTGGGGATGCTCTAAGCTATCACCAGCTGCCCAGCCTCCAAGGTCACACCAGGTATCTGAGGAGTGTTTGCTCACAGAAGACGGAGGCAGCTTGGAATAATGAGAATCCCTACCTCAAGATCCATTTGCACTATTTTGTACTCCTAGCACTTTGAGAAAGTTGTCTAATCCCTGGGAGTGCCCTACTTTCTCTGAAGATGCTGCTATAAAGACAGAGACAATATAGACAAGGATGTCATTATAAGCACAAAACTCATTAAAGAAGCAAAATCTTCTGTTTGTTTCCATTAATAAATACAGAAACTTTCAGAAATGCATGTTCTCTTATGAGGGTGGTAGCAGGAGGGTCCGTGAACTCAAGGCCTTGGCTGAAGAGGGGAGATTTCCCCGTTACCTATAGGTTTGATCTGTTAGGTGTAAGCCCACTTGTATGCCTCCGTTAGATAGGTAGCTTGCTGGTCTCTCCAAAAATCCAGGTAGAGACCTCCATTTTCAGACCTGGAGGACTGGGAAAATGGAGTATAGCAGCAAAGAGAGAGTAAAGTTCTATCTAATTAATTTGAGTTGGGAGGAGGATGGAACAGTGAGAAAATTAGGGAAATTGTGTTTTGACTCAGAGAAGTTAAACTGAAATAAACTAAACTTTTATGAGAAAAAAGATCTATAAATGTTAGATGACTGTATAAGGAAGTGTTCAGTTCTGGATTGTTTTAAGACACATTCTTTATCCAAGACCTTGTTACAAACCTCGAAAAAGTATGCTGGCATTCCTTAGGCAAAACCAATAAAAGAGTCTAGCCACAGTGACATTCTTCCAGTTGGCACAACATGAATCACTCCTTCCTCTGAGAATTTAATTAAAGTCAGTATGAAAAGCTCTAATTTCCCCCACATATTTATCATTTGGAAATTAAAAAAAAACTATTTACTTACCATGCATGCCAAAATATAGATTAAACTGATAAAGAAAATTATAAAATACGCATGTGGAATTTACTTGTCAAATGGAGGTATTTCATCATTTCATTGAGTCCTTCTTTCTACAAGGAGGCTCTGTGTTGGTACTTTGCAACTGGGACCAGGCTGGGGCCAGTAAAAAGTCAGTGTTTGCAGGCTGGGGAATAAACACTATGGTGGACTAGGGTATATTCTCCCACTCTTTTTCTACCATCAAAGAAGAAAAATAGGAAAGAATTTTTCCTTATACTCTCTCAGTTAAAGAAAGCTTTAATATATTGCTATAGAAAAAGGAACCACAAAAAGAAATGAAAACAATATTATAGCTGGAAAAAACAGAGAGGTGGACTCTATAGATACTATCTACATTGTTAAATCAAGACAGAGAGTTAAGTATAACATATGAATAACAATAACAACTAGACAAACTAAAAATTTGTTATAAATCCTCAAAATTACTGGAAGGAAAACACACAAACATATCACAGACACTGAGAAGAGAAAAGAGATAGAAAGTAAAAGAAAAGGTAATTCCTAGAGCGAATGAGGGAAATAAAGAGCATAATGAAAATAAATAAAAATCCCAAATGTTAAGCTAGTAATATGTAAAAGATAAAATGTAATGTCTGTTTAGTACATTTAAATGAAATAATACTAATGGATGTAGATAAGATAAATATACCTATTGGAAGAAAAACTTGAAGAATAAAGTACACATAATAGGAACAAATAAAAGAATGGGCAAAGACTTAGGCAAATGTTAACAAAAAGAAAATGAGAAGTCACAATGATAATATCAGACAAGGATAAAGTTAAAGCAGAAAGTGATAAACTAGAGCAAAGGGAGTGACTAATATTACAAATGGTACCACCCTCAATGACAACATAAATGTATTTTTACATTTACAAATAACAAAGGGAAAATTCATAAAGCATAACTCCAGTCACTTCTAGAATAAAGCAACAAATAACAACAACAACAACAACAACAACAAAAACAGAAGTAATGTGAGACTAACTCATTCTTATGATATCATAATTGATCAAGTGGGTTTAATTTTACAAATTAATTAAAAAGGTAGAGCAGTGGTTCAGAAACTTGAGCTAGCCTCAGAATTCCCAGGTGAGCTTGCTGAAACACAAACCACCAGACTCCACCCCACAGTATCTTCTTCAATGATTCTTGGTGGGCTTTTATTCATTTTGTCCAGATAGAAATGCAATTAAGAAAACAATATGAGAAGAATGATGCCATTGGAAGGTGTAGAATTATGAAGACAAAGATGATTCAAGAAAGAACTAACTGATGGTAGAAATCTCCAGGGAGGAGCAAAGTTTAGGCAGGTGGTTCCACCAACCCAGATTCTTCTAGGAGAACCCGAAGGGAGTCTCTGCAGAGCCTTGAGTTACCTTCAGCCTCAGTGTGAAAGCAACAAGCAGTAGGGGGTTCAAAGAAGTGACACAACTCACCTGATTCTGCAAAAGATTTCCGTATGACAGAGAGATAATTTTGCTCCCAAGTCTATCTGTTTCCAAAACAAAGGCACATTTCATTACACCTGGCAGAGAAGCGGGAAAAGAGTTTCAGGTCTTCTATTGTTGCATCCTCTCTTGGTGTTCTTACCTCTCCTCAGCTTCTGAAGTGGTGACGTTTTCCTCAAAACATACCTTCTACTTTTGCCCCCATTAAAAAAAATTCTCTGTATTCAACCATGTGCCAAATATTTTACATACATTCTTTTACTGAATAAGCTTGAGAGGCACATCTTCCATTATCCCATTTTATGGATGAATGTCATCTACTGGATATAGTCCTGAAGGGAGGCTTGAATTCCCTTTACCTTGATTCAACACCAGTGCATTCAAGATCTATATAATAAACCCCTCATCCCCATCCCCACATACCTCTTTACTTTGCCTTTTCCTTCTTGTCTACTAACTTTCTTTCTTTTGCCATTTGCCTCTTTTTTTTTATCAAGGAAGGATAAGGCTGGTCAGGGTTGTTTTGTTTTGTTTTGTTTTGTTTTGTTTTGTTTTCTCCTCCTGGTCCTTTCCTAGGAACCAGTCAAGTTTATAAAAGTTTCAGTCAAAGCAGCCTCCTATGGCCACATTCCATTATCTGGTTAAACTGCTCCTTCCTCTTGACATATTTTGGTCTGAATGGAAAGCGGAGGCTGTCATTAGAAAACAGCCAGCTGCTAACAGCCATGATGTCCCACATGCTGGTCTGTCCTCACGTGGCCTGCCATGCCCCAGGATATGATTCTTAGCTTTGAAAGTCTCTAAAAATGGCAGTATCTTAGGCTAGAGAGAGTTCTCACTAGATCTTTCTAATTCAGTAACCCAGAGATCATTTGCTTTTAAAGGTGCCTTTGAATTTTCCATGTTGATTTGATAGCTTAACTCCCAAAGTTTTGAAGATGATTTTCTATCATCTTTGTCTGCCTTTCCTATTAGAAGGCAACTGCAAGAGGAATGTATCAGACCAAGAAATCTAATCCAGACCCTGATTTCAGCACTATCAGAGCAGTCAAGCAAGGGTGGTCTCAGGAGCCCTCCCTCACTAGACATTCGGGTAGTTCACCAATGCCCTCTGGGAATGCAATGTCAGACTTAACCCTAAAGTCAGGAAAACTCTAGACTTAAGGAGATGGTCGTGCTCCAAAAATTGAGACAGAAAAAACAAACAGGATTGAAGAGCCTAAGGGCACTCCCTTAATTTCTATTTCCAAGATGTTTTCAGTTGAGCAAAACTCCAAACAAATTTTATAAAGCCCTTTCCCCTCTAAAAAAAAGTGTTAAATACACATGTCAAACTAAGAGAAATCATCTCCATATGAATCTGATTCATTCACACTTAACTAATGTGAAGCCTGGAAAAGAAAAATGTGATGGTAAGAGGTCTGTTTTTGTGGCCTGAGGATATCTCTTCTTGTCCAGGTTGTTCACCCAAAGAAGGGGAAAGAGGAGAGTGGACACTAGATTCCGCCTAATTCTAACCCCTTTCCATCACCAAGAAAGCACAGATAATGACCAGAAGACAGTAGGCATGAGTAGGATGGTCAAGTAAGTCACCTTGCCTACCCACAACACCCTAAAAGAATGACTCTCAAACCTTTCTTGTCTTGCTGCCAATCACCATCCTAGTTGAGGGACATTAACTTTTCTCCCCTGAATATCTCAGGAGCCAATTGTCTTTACCTGTTTTTAACCTACTCCCTCCTACTATCCTTCCATTTCTGAATGATATTATTAATCATATTATTGCTTTGCTCAGGAAAAACTTTCAAACACTCTCTCATCTGTAAACTTTACAGACTCTATGTTATTGCTACTTCAAATACTTCCTTCCACACACCAGTGGAACAGTAATAGCTAACCTAGCCTATTTGAAAACGTTTTTTCATCCCTTTTCCTGATCTCCTCTTCCCTCGCTGTTCTCCGAAATTCCATTCTTTAAAGATCCATTTAGTTAACAACTCTTTTGTGAAGCTGTCATTCTTTTTTTTTACTTGTATTTTAAAACAATTTAGATTTATAGGAATAATGCAAAAATGGTACAGAGTCCCTGTACTATTTCACCAGCTTTCTCTAATGCTAACAACCTTACATAACTATGATACAAGTATTAAAACCAATACATTCACACTGGTTCAATACCATTAAATAAACTAATACATAATCTGAATATCACTAGTTTTTCCACAAATGTCTTCTTTTTCTGTTCTGGAATCCAATCCAGAATTACTGTGTTTCTTTAATATCTGAAAACTATGATGGTTCCTCACTCTTTCCCTCATGCCCTTGATATCTGTGGTGAGTACTCATCAGTTATTTTGTAGAATGTCCCACCGTTAGGGTTTGTCTGAGGTTTTGTGAGGCTATTTGTGATTTCCCCACACTTGATGTAATTATTTCTTTTCTGTGCTCCTACAGGGCTCAGCTATTTTTCACAGATAATCTGACCACTTGTCTACCACTTTACCCTTGAGGAGAAGTACTGTGTTTATTCATTGGGCCTCCATAATACCTATCACCTTGATATTCAATGCGATAGTCAAACCACTGAATGAATGGATGATAAGCTAAAACCATCATCATCATCCTCATCAAAATTTTAGGGAATTTTAAAAAACATAAACATTTTGATAAGAAACTAAAAGATCATTCAAAAAGGGAAATAGCCCCCCGGAAGGCCAAAATAGTGGTTGCCTTTATCAGCTTCTCTCAGAAAAATGAAATGCAAAGAGTGGCGTGCTTCAGTGAATGGAAATAAATTCCCAATGACTTGAACTGTTCTTCTCTAAGTGCTAGAGTGCATTCTTAGGCCAGATGTTTTGGTGCCCTTAATTCTATCACTTGGGCTTCTACCAACATGTTTCCTCACAGTAAAGATGAGACAATGTCTTATTAAATTAATGTTTCTCAAGTTGACTGCTGACTGTGCATATGTGACATATAAAAGACTGGCAATATACAGACATAAAGAGCAGAAAGTTGGAACTTTTCACCTCAACTCCAAATATAAAAAATGCCATGGAAGAAAAGACTTCTCTTACTCAAAAGTGTCATCCTTAATTTTTTATTTTGCAGACAAGAGTTTATTTAGGAAAATGGTGAGAGAAAACAGGTCATTCATAAAATGAGCTATTGATAGAATATGTGATATCTATTCAATAAATATTGAGTGCCTACATGTGCAAGATTGTTGTGGAAAGGACGAAGAGTCACCAGGGAATTGAGGACATGATATGTTTCTGGAATTTGTGCTTATTTAGGGAAATGTGACATAATTGCCAGGACAATTTGATCCTCAGTGGTAGCGTTCAGCTCCAAACTGCCCAAGCTTTACAAAGCTAGTCCAACACACACACTGCCCCCTCCTTTTACTTCATATCTTCTACACTCTATTCCTTGATATGTCAGTCAGCTCAGGAAACAGCACCATCCAGAGCTCCACTATTTTAGATCTCTCCAGGAGCATGTCCATGGAATTAGGATTTACAGAGAAAGACTCTTGTCTTAGTTGGAACTTGGATTTAGAAATGGCTATTGACCATACTGTTCATTATATCATCCATTTCTTTTAAAGATCAAGTAAATATACTTGTAAGAATTTAAATGCTTGGGGAAAAGCTTATCTCTTTTAATAAAATTGACTTATTTATTATAAGAAAAACTGTGTAACTCATTTTTACTTTTCTACTTTGGATCTTAACAAGATTTGAAGGTACATTTCATGCTTGATTAAAACAACAGACTTGAGACACTTATTTTGGGTGTACAATTTGTCTTCACTATTGCTCCCTACCCTGATCACCACCACCACAGAGAAATGACTAAATAAAAAAAAATTTTTAGTGGTATTATAGCCTGCATCATTTTCTTGTTTCTATGTTGCTTCTAGTCTTTTCTGGAAGTAGACATCATTCATAGATAGATAAATGATGGACAGACAGATAAATAGCTACTTCTAATTAGTCATGAAGGTAGGAAGAAAAGAAAAATCAACCACACCGTTGACTTTTGTTGACAGAATACAGAGAATATTTTGAAAATCTATTTCCAAAGAGCGTTAGCAAACCAGCATGCTCTGAACTAAGATGAGAATTACTTTGTAAACTTTTATTTGCTATAAAAACTGAAAGAAATCTATGATATTATGAACTGGGTTTTCAAATAAAAAAATTTCTCTGGAGGATTGTGGAAAAGAGTTATCTGAAAAAAAACATCTAGTTGAGAGATTGGAGGAAAAAATAAAATGCAGCAAATAATAAGACATGAATTGGATTTCCATTAAGTGTTGTGAACTTTGGAAGAGATATAGAGAAGATGTGACTGCACTACCTACAGGAGGACCCTGAAGTCTGTGCGCTTTTCGTTGTGCTTCATAGAATGCCCAGCATAGTATACATGTGTCAGCACAGTGGAGAATTTGTTTTCAGCCTTGCCTCTAATATTGGGAAAGAACTCTTTCCATGGAACGAACAGGAGAGGTTCAAAGCGCACTCAGTGAGTGTCCTGCCTTTCACAAGAAAGCTATAGCACTGAGCAGCATTTCTGGGAAGAAGTAAAGCGAGAATCCACCATTTTGCATATAATCAAAGATAGAAAGAATATGTCCTTGACTCAAAGACTGTAGTTTTAAGGACTTGGATTAAGCACATGATAAACAAATGAGCAAAATGTAGATATTTTCCAAAACAAACAAACAAAAACAACGCCGCTATCTAACATGGACCAGAGTGGAACCAGAAGTGAGACCCAAAGGATGGAGCAGCAACTTAGGAGGCAAGAAGCAGCCAGACCACAAGGGAATGTAAATAACGATTTCTCTTTTTTCCTTATTTTTTAGTGAGCAAATGACGATTTCTCTTTCTTCCTTATTATTTTTAGTGAGGACAAATCGAAATAGATATAAAATCCTAGTATATTTGTGTTGAAATAAATCTATTAAATTTATTTTTACTTTTTTATTTTTAATTATGGTAAAATAAGCATAACACAAAACATATTATCTTAATTCTTTTAAATTGTATAGTTTGGTAGTATTCAAATTTCACATTATTATGCAACCAATCTTCAGGACTCTTTTCATCTTGCAAAACTGAAACTCTGTGCCCATTACATGACTCCTCATTTCTGCTTTCACCTAGCCCCTGGTAATCATCATTCTACTTTCTGTCTCTATTGTATGTATCATATAAGTGAAATCATATAGTATATTGCCTTTTGTGTCTAGCTTATTTCACTAAGCATAATGTCCTCAAGCTTTATCCATATTGTAATATCTATCAGAATCTCCTTCCTTTATAAAGTCTGAATAATTTCTATTGTATGTATATACCACATTAAAAAAATTTTTTTTTTAATTTAGTTTATTGAGGTAACATTGGTTAATACAATTATATAATTTTCGGGTGTATATTATCATTTGACATCTGTACATTCTATTGTGTGTTTACCACCCAAAGTCCAGTTTCCTTCAACTACCATATATTTGATCCCCTTTACCTACTTCACCCTCCTCCTAAACCCTATATTTGACCCCTTTTACCCCGTCTACCTCCACTCTCCTCCCCACCCCACTAGTAACCACTATTCTATAGTCCTCTGGTAATCACTAGACTATAGTCTATGTCTATGAGTCTCTGTTTGTTTGTCCTGCTCATTTGTTGCTTTTAGGTTTATGTCCCACATATAAGTGATATCATGTGATTTTTAACTTTTTCTGTCTGACTTATTTCACTTAGCATAATTATCTCGGGTTCCATCCATGTTGTCACAAATGGCAGTATTTCATCTCTTCTTATGGCTGAGTAATATTCCCTTGTATATATGTACTACAGCTTCTTTATCCAATCATCTATCATAGGACACTTTGGTTGCTTCCATGTCCTGGCCACTGTGAATAATGCTGCTATGAACA
>NW_011889317.1:400176-402656 GCF_000151845.1 Pteropus vampyrus
AAAGGATGGAGCAGCAACTTAGGAGGCAAGAAGCAGCCAGACCACAAGGGAATGTAAATAACGATTTCTCTTTTTTCCTTATTTTTTAGTGAGCAAATGACGATTTCTCTTTCTTCCTTATTATTTTTAGTGAGGACAAATCGAAATAGATATAAAATCCTAGTATATTTGTGTTGAAATAAATCTATTAAATTTATTTTTACTTTTTTATTTTTAATTATGGTAAAATAAGCATAACACAAAACATATTATCTTAATTCTTTTAAATTGTATAGTTTGGTAGTATTCAAATTTCACATTATTATGCAACCAATCTTCAGGACTCTTTTCATCTTGCAAAACTGAAACTCTGTGCCCATTACATGACTCCTCATTTCTGCTTTCACCTAGCCCCTGGTAATCATCATTCTACTTTCTGTCTCTATTGTATGTATCATATAAGTGAAATCATATAGTATATTGCCTTTTGTGTCTAGCTTATTTCACTAAGCATAATGTCCTCAAGCTTTATCCATATTGTAATATCTATCAGAATCTCCTTCCTTTATAAAGTCTGAATAATTTCTATTGTATGTATATACCACATTAAAAAAATTTTTTTTTTAATTTAGTTTATTGAGGTAACATTGGTTAATACAATTATATAATTTTCGGGTGTATATTATCATTTGACATCTGTACATTCTATTGTGTGTTTACCACCCAAAGTCCAGTTTCCTTCAACTACCATATATTTGATCCCCTTTACCTACTTCACCCTCCTCCTAAACCCTATATTTGACCCCTTTTACCCCGTCTACCTCCACTCTCCTCCCCACCCCACTAGTAACCACTATTCTATAGTCCTCTGGTAATCACTAGACTATAGTCTATGTCTATGAGTCTCTGTTTGTTTGTCCTGCTCATTTGTTGCTTTTAGGTTTATGTCCCACATATAAGTGATATCATGTGATTTTTAACTTTTTCTGTCTGACTTATTTCACTTAGCATAATTATCTCGGGTTCCATCCATGTTGTCACAAATGGCAGTATTTCATCTCTTCTTATGGCTGAGTAATATTCCCTTGTATATATGTACTACAGCTTCTTTATCCAATCATCTATCATAGGACACTTTGGTTGCTTCCATGTCCTGGCCACTGTGAATAATGCTGCTATGAACACCGGTGTGCAAATGGCATTTAGGATATGGATTTTCAAGTCTTGGGGGTAAATACCCGGCAGAGGGATTGCTGGATCATATGGTAGATTAATTTTTAGTTTTTTGAGCAACCTCCATACTGTTTTCCACAGTGGCTGTACCAATTCTCAATCTCACCAGCAGTGTACGAGAGTTCCTTTTTCTCCAGCATTTGTTATTACTTGTCCTGCTGATTATAGCTATTCTAATAGGTGTGAGATGGTATCTCATTGTGGTTTTGATTTGTATTTCCCAAATAGCTAGCGGAGCATCTTTTCATGTATTTGTTAGCCATTTGTATGTCCTCTAGGGAGAAGTGTCTGTTCAGGTCCTCTGCCCATTTTTTAATTGGATCATTTGTTTTTTCTTGTTGTTGTTATTGAGTTGTATGAGTTCTTTGTATATTTTGGATATTAGGCCCGTATCTGAGGCATTGCTTGCAAATACATTTTCCCATTCGGATGGTTGTCTCTTTACCTTGTTGACAATTTCTTTTGCTGAGCAGAAGCCTTTTAGTTTGATATATTCCCATTCATTTGTTTTTGTTTTTACTTCCCTTGCCTTTGAGGCCAAATTCATAAAATCCTCTTTAAGTCCAAGGTCCTTGAGTTTAGTTCCTATGTTTTCTTCTATGTATTTTATTGTTTCAGGTCTTATATTCAGGTCTTTAAACCATGTTGAGTTAATTTTGGTGTGTGTCGATAGACAAAAGTCCAGTTTCATTCTTTTACAGGTGTCTTTCCCGTTTTCTCAGCACCATTTATTGAAGAGGGCTTCCTTTCTCCACTGTATATTTTTGGCTTTTTTGTCAAATATTATTTGCCCATATAAATATGGGTTTACTTCTGGACTCTTGATTCTGTTCCACTGGTTCGTGTATCTGTTTTTCTGACAATACCATGCCATTTTGATTACTGTCACTTTGTAGGATAATTTGAAGTCAGGCAGAGTGATGCCTCCAGCCTCATTCTTCTTTCTCAGAATGGCTTTGGCAATTTGAGGTATTTTGTGCTGCCATACAAATCTGATGAATTTTTGTTCTTTTTCTTTGAAAAATGCTGATGGGATTTTGATGGGGATTGTATCGTCTTTTATTCTTTTTAATAGGGTCTTATAGTTTTCTTTATATAGGTCCTTCACATGTTTCATTAAATTTATTCCTAGATATTTTATTCTTTTTGTTGCAATTGCAAAAGGAATTATTTTTTCCACTTCTTTTTCTGACACTTCATTTTTAGAGTATAGGAACACTATGAATTTTTGAACGTTGATTTTGTATCCAGAACGTTTACTGTATTTG